>NC_139349.1:75105037-75217537 GCF_055883805.1 Amblyomma maculatum | reverse complement strand
CAATTGGCGCGCGCATTGTCCACTGCTATAAGCAGCGATGATTAATTTATTAGAGCGTGCGCCGACGACGCACAGGCCGCTGCGCCAGGTGGAGAATCTACAATTCGAGCGGCGTATATTCTACACCACCGTCTCCGTCTGTCCCTCGGGTATACACACACGACGAGCGGAGCGCTACGTTCATCCCGTGACCGCCCGCAGAGACGGCTCTGCGTGACTGGCACGCCTGATCCAGGAAGTGCAGCGGGTCGCCAGGTTAATGAGGCTGCCGCGCTATGCTGGGATGACTAACGCCGCTAATGATGCAACGAGTTTACGGTATATATATATATATATATATATATATATACGAACCCTGGCGACGCGGCCGCTCTCGCTAACTATAAATAATGCGCAGCTGAGCTGTATAGGCGGGAACGAAATAAAACAAGAGTGGTCCCCAGCGCGTTCTCTATTCGCATGACCAAATGCAGTTTTGTCCGCTACGTCAGGGACAAACAGTTGAATGCGAACGTGAGCGTGCGCGGTGCTGGACGCTCGCGAGGCCTTGCGGCTTTTCGTGGGAGGCGTATACGTACGGCTAGGTCCAGTGCCAAGCCTCTTGACAGGCGTACATAACTCGCGTTTGCTAAGGCAAAGCGGTGGTCCCCTAGTACGCGCCGCGGGAAGCCGCATGTATACCGTGTCAGGCAGTTTGTTTTTGCGATGGCCAAACGTCGTACTGGTTAACTGCGCGCTAACTTCTTATACCTTTCTTTATTCGCAAGAACGCGGCGGGAGAAGTATAAAATAGGCAAGATTGCTTCGATTCACCCAGACAGGCAACACTGGCAAATACGTCATTTGAATAGGTTTCCTCAAAATAACATGAGCGCGAATGCCTCCAGAGCTGCGCATTGCATACGTCTGAACCGTTCTACACCTTAGCACTACTACTAATTAGCGCTACTAATTAGGGCTCTACGCGCACGTGTCGTTAAGTTGCAGGGAGTCACGAATCGAGCAAATTGCAAATCGCTGAGCGTATACGACACAAGCTGTCATTCTGAGTACTAATCAAAGGGCGACTTTTTTGTACATGATCCCCAGTACTGTAAGCGGCGCAACGCTGAAAGCCAAATAGCACCCACAGGCAAAGAGGGAGCGACCAAATGGCGGTCATGTCGTCGCCCCCTGCACGCACCCCATATCATATCCCGGCTCACGAAAGACCGCGCCATTTCCGATCGCCAGTCAACGCCCGCCCTGCATTCCTCCGTAATAACACGCAACGCTTAATTCCGCTGCCGAGTCGAGACTACGAAAGCGAGGGTTTTGGGCGAGGAGAGTGAAATGTTCTCGCGCGGAGAGGCTGCTTCAGCCGCGAAGTGGAGAAAGCTGGTACTTTGAAAGACATTGTGGTTGCAAGTGTCGTGACAGTACATGTGCTCCAAAGGCGCAGACAACAATAATAATAATAATAATAATAATAATAATAATAATAATAATAATAATAATAATAATAATAATAATAATAATAATAATAATAATAATAATAATAAGAGAAAGAAGAGCGAAATATAAGCGACGTTATCAAGGGGCAGATGGTCAGGACGCGTGCGCTAAACATATGCTGCATATGCATGATCCCAAAAAAACAAGATTCTCCTATTAGAGTCTTTGATAAGGAAAAAAAAAATATAATGAGAACCTAGTATGCAAATATTATGTGAGCGGGTAGAAAATAGCATTGAATTTATGAAATGCTGCCAAAAAGCAGCACATCATTCGCCAGCACTTAACTGAAGCTAAAACAGTACATATCTAAAAGAGAAAAACAAAAACAACAAAATATCTTTAACCGCAAAGGAAGCCGCCGATACTGCAGCCCTAGATGGAACTCAGATCCGCATTATTCGCCATACAGACCTTCTCTCTGACAGGAAGTACAGATCACCGTTAGAGCTTTCCTTGAAACCTAGGTAGAAAGCTATATCCATGAGACCAAATTATAAGCTCAAGAATTTCGATATCTTTGGCTTGTTTGGTGCAGTAAATTATTAAAGCCCGATTTTGTTTACTCTTCAGTGGAGTTAAAAATATGACACGTACCATGGTCCATTGTTACAAACTGCTGTTTTTTTTTTTTTAACTTCTATCCTATTATAAAACCCACACGGATTTGCATTGGTCCTGCCGCATTAAAAACAATATGTTACTTAATCAAGTGTTGCTGGAAATTAGAGCATAGATGCTGTGGTTCCAGTTTCAGTGATATAGCCAAAAAATATCCTCTGTCCACGTTCATATTGAGTGTCGTTATCAATATCCTAAAAAGAATTCCTCTCTTTTCTTTTTTACGTCATTCTCCTCGTGTTCGACGTCTTGTGGCGCCTTGAGTTTTCCACTACATGTATACCCCTTGCGCGCTGATCGGAATTACAGATGGAACAGAAGTAGCGACGAGTGATAAGATAACGCAAGCGGGCCAAATGCTTGAGCGCACTTCTGCGGAAAGAATCCGGCGGCCAGCGTCGTCTCCGGCGTACACGTCGTCCCCGCGACGACCGAGCAAACAAGAAAAGCACAGACGCTCCTGGAGGACGAGAGCAGGAGGCGGAGGCAGAACGGCGCGTTCCGCCGCATCCCGGCGGATAAAAGGCCACGCACGCGCGTGCGGCCCTCGCTGGGAGTCGGCGCGGAAATGCGCCGTCAGCGTTCGTGACCGCCGCCCCACCATGGAGCTGAGACCTTGCCAAACTGTGCCGACACACGAACGTGCCGCGACAAAAGAAATAATACGTAAGCGGCCGAGCGTTGTTCGGTCAGCAAAAGGCGCGCACAGATCTCACACTAGGAAACGTTCATCGAATGCAACGCCGGAATATGATCGACGTTTTTTGCGAACGTATAGCTATGGACAGGTTGTTCGCATCTAGATTGGATTGGATTGGTAAAACGTTTATTTGTGGCCTGCAGTAGAACGCGCGCTCGCGCGCGCGCGCTCCGGACGGGGCTTACGTCGTCCTCTAAGCACCGGCCGCGCGGCCTGGGTCCCCCGCTCGCCGTGGCCGGCTCGCTGGTTCCCTGCCGGGACAGCGCCTTGATGACCTGCTGGACGGCCCAGAGTTGTTCCTCTTGATTGTAGCTCCCTGCGGCTGCTTCCAGTCGCGGCGGGAACCTTCCAGACTTAGCTTCTTCCTGGTACTTGTTGCAATGGATACATTCTGTGCATCAGCGACGGGCTGGAGAGTGAGCCCGTCTGTAGCTGTCTGTATAAAACGGCTTGCTTTCGACAAAAACGATTTTACTGCCACTGGACGGCTAAGGAGAGAGGTTAGCCAAGCCACATGAATCAGTCCACTAATGACGATGAGAGTACATGAGAGAGAGAGCGTATTTCTTTCCCGTTTGTGTTCGTTACCAAGGTGTCGCAAGAAAGTTTCGAAATTCCAAGCGCCATTTCGAACACCATGCAGAGGTTTGTGGTATTTCGTAGCATTGTTGTGGGAGTATTCGAGACTTTGCTATGTTGTACGCGTGTCTTCGGATATTACGGCGGCGTGCGTCACAGACGTGAGCAGGCATACTACTTGCCCTGAAAGATGAAGAGCATGGTACATATATAGCGTGCCGCGCCAGATTGCCCCGGGGGCCCCATGCTCCCAACAGAGTGGCAATGGCGCGTGCTGTACGCCACTGCCGCCGCCGTGAGGACGCATTGCCTGCCAAGGGGGCTCTGTTTTTCATCATCGGCGCGCACCGCGTCAGACACGCGACGACGAAGGCGACAGAGGAGGCAGGAAAAACATTCGTCGGAAGGCTGTATTGCATGCGGGATGGTAGACGCAAGATGGAGGGGCCCAGACATGAACAAGGCTTTTTTTTTTTCTTTTTTTTTCGCTGCGAATTGCGGCCGCTGTTACGATGTTGAGATTCTCTTCAATACAGTTCTGCTTTCTTACATGAGGTAATGGTACCGTCGTGTGAACATTAGGATTTTGAATTGTATGAATCAATCAACAAATAAAGCATTGACGGAATTAGATGGCGCCGACCAAAAGAAAAGGACGGGATGATGTTTCGGCTCGTCCATGGGAGCCTTGTTTGTTCACAAACAAGGCTCCCATAGGGGAGCCGAAACGTCATCCCATCCTTTTCTTTTGGTCGGCGCCATCTGATTTCGCCATGTATCATCCCGACCAGACAGGCTTCCGTCCGACTCTAGACTTTAGGTATAAAGCATTTAGTGCAAGGAAGGGATGGCTCTCGGCAGCTGAATTCGGGGATATGGAAAGGTATAGGTTTCGAATCAGGTTCCACGTAACGAACTATACGTATACGTTGTCGCGGACTTCGTACAGTTTACGGGTCATGGCTTTACTAACGCCGAAAAGGCGTCCTTTAAGCACTTCAAGTACGCTCCTAATGCAGAGGAGACACTTTATATAGTCGCAATTCACCGCACAGCAAATGGAACCTCGGCCTGCACCGAGAAAGACTGGACAAGAATGTAAGTGCGCAATGTTCAGTGTCAGAGTGAGTGTTTATGAGAGACACTTGTGTTAGGAAGAGCTAAAGAAAGTTGCCTGTCAACATGTCTCAAGCAGCGACGATATTGCACGCCTGCCAATAACTCTAGCATAACAAGAGCCCTTTATCTTCGATAGAGTGTTGCATATTTTATCGCGCTCAAGAACTAGTCCCATGTTTGCACACATCCGGGCCCGGCGTACCTGAACTTTTGCCCAGCAGCCCGCTTATCATGCTGAAGGGTCGCTTCCGAGAAGGCTTTGCCCGAACAGGCTTCGGGTAGTACGGTTCCACCATGGTTGCGGCCGTGTTACCAGGGGGGATCTCCAGCAAAGATAGACCTCTTCATCCAACGAAGAAAACAACAGAGCCAGACACTCACAGCACTGACGAGCACGTAGGCTTGAAGGAAGCGGTTCCGTTTGTCAACGTTGCGTGCACTTTCGTTTAGCTATGACGCAAAGAACCCAAGAAACTCAGGCGCCCTCCGTCTCCGCGACTCTTATTTTCGGCGAAAATCCACTGCTCGATAATCCCTTCAGATGCCCGGGGCTGTGCTTCGACGTCGCTCAAAACGTGAGTCCTTCGAGGCGCGGCGGAATGGACAGAGTCCAAATGAACGTCCATTCTTTCCCACAGGAGGCAGTTCTATCTTGTTAAGCCGTTAATCCGAGAGCCCGCGGATATTTTGTCAACAAAGTTGAAATGACGAGCCGGGCTTCTTAAAGTTTGTCTCCATCAACCACTGCAGAAGGAAGCGACTTGGAGCAACGTATCCCCAGCATGGACACCGTCTTCTCAGATTAGAACAACACTCGCAGTGAAACCCTACCTCGGGGCAGTCTGCGTCGCAGTTCACAAGACAGTTTTCAGAACGCCGCAACATTGGCTCAAAGAGCAGCAACCGGTGAAAACGCACCCACAGCCAAGGTTACTACCACACCACTGTTACGACGGAGCATCTGCGCGACTCGGAGTTTCCATGGGAAACAGGACGTTTAAAGGGGCCTCCAGAGAAGAATAATTCCAGAAATTCTTCTAGCGCGCGACGGGAGGAAACAAAGCAGAGATAGCGAAAGGAGTGGCGGAAACGAGTAAAAGCGACGTGAGGTGCTGACGTAGAGGACAGTCCTGGGTTTCTCTGCGTACACACACTGTACGGAGACACCCCTCCACCCCACCCCAGGGAGAAGGAGGGATTAGAGAATGGCACCGGAACCCTGGAAAGGAATCGTCACCCCCTCTCATAGTAAAGGTGCACGTGGGGTGCAGATGGCGCTGGCTTCCCGTCACGTGACGTCCCCCTCGTGCGCTCCGATTGGCTCCATTTCGGTTCCCACCGCGAGGGTTCCGGAAGCGAACAACTTTTGTTTCATATGCACAAGGGAAGAAAGCAATCGGAGAGAAAGGTTACAGCGGTGACTTTTTGGGTTACAGCGCCCAAGGAAGACAACATCAATCGTGAACCACTCTCACGACCTTGATCTCTTGATCCACAAACAAGAGATATTTGGAAGGATTTTTTTTTTCTGAAAGCCAGGGACGAAGACGCGAATTATACAAAATCGGTCGATTAATCAAATTCAACATTTATTTCGTTAACATCGAAGACAACTACACACCAGTCCAGTTGCGACCCGGCTGCTTTTTGCATTGCATTCATTTGCTTTCAATCAGCTCACTGTCGAAACGCTGTCTATATCTTAGCCTCGGTCACCGCCGCTTTTTGGGGTTCAAAAATACGAACAACTTCAATTTATGTGAAAGGTCCACTTCTTGTGTCCAGCTAGCAAAAATATTAAAAGGAAAAAAAAAAAAAAAGAATACGACTTTTATGAATACTTGCGTGCTCAGATGTAGCAAGCTTGTCATGAGATTTTATGGTTCGCTTGCCATTTTGCGATATACCATATTGGATTACCACTACGGCGGCGGGTGGGTTCATGTTCTAAAATATATGAAGCAATAAAGGCCCGAAGCTTCACCTTGCAGCGGTAAATGAGAAGCTTCGTCAGGAGCACAAGGTCGTCGGTAACCCGCACGACACCGCTTGCCCCGAAAGGTAATGCGCGCCCACACGGCGATACAAAGACACGGTTACGCAAAGAGCCGAGATTGGCCGTCAGATGGTCCCGTCTCGGCGGGGACGGTCCCGACAACAGTCAGCCCAGGCGGGCTGGGAGGGCGGCGCTCATTATCCCTGGGTCCCGATGTGGCCGGGCGCGGCGCGTGCCCCGATGTCGGAAAGATTAATCGCGGGCCGACGCAGGAGCGAACGACCTGGTGACGACGACGAACAGTCGGAGGGGTCCGCAGATCCGAAATAGGAAACTCTGCCCCAGAATAGGCGCGTTTCGTGCCAGCCATTCTTTGGCAGCGCCCCGTGAAGGGCAGCGGAGAGGCGGGGCGGTTTTGAAAACATTGGCGAAATGGTGTAATGGCGCAGAGGCTATTTTTCTACTTTTACATTTAAATGACAACAAGACGGAGTTCGACTGAAGATGTCCTCACTCAAGAGCGCTAGCTGTGTCTTTTCTTTTCTTCGACAGTGAGCTGTAACCGCGCAATGGGTTCTGCAGGTCATTTCGGTTACATCGTACTGGGTAAGTTGGAACACGAATGTTTTCCGTTAATTACGTCAAAGATCTGACAAGCACAACAACAACAACAACAAAGAAGACGCCTGTACCCTGTTCTGACTCATCGAAAATGCTGAGATCATAGCCTGAGGAGGGTAAGCCCGAAATAAGTCTGGGGAGTACAACCGATTTCAAGATCTAAAATTATAAAATGTAAATTGTGCAGTTTAACGTCTCTAAGCGGTACATATGGGCTGTGAGAGAAACCGTAGTGGAGTGCCTAGCATTAATTTACGCCGCCTGGGGCGTTTTTAATGTGCGCTAACGTCGCACAGTACGTGGTCGTTTCCGTATTTCGACCCCATCAAACAAGAAGGCCAGTTCTAACGCGCTTGCGGAACAAGTGGAAGCAACGCAACATAAGATCGCTTGGGACGTTGCGTCAATCATCGGCCAAGAAAAGAACTGGTCATCACGCCAATATCTGGAATCCCTGATTACTCAAACGACGAAACATACACTTATTCGCCACGCAGGTAATCTTCCGCCCACGTACGCGAGATTCATGGGACGACTTCGTGCTTTGAACTTTCCATCCAGTGAGCAAGGCTTCCGTGTGGAAGCCGAAACGTGTTGTTTTTTGACAATTACCTTCGTGGTCGGCGCCCCTTAACCCTTCACGAATTTACCCGACCAGAGGAGATTTCGTCAAACCTTAGATTTCATCAAGACACGGCAGTCGCTGCCGAGATCGAAGCCGCGATCTTAGGATCAGCAACGGAACGTCAGAGACATCATAAAGCTACGGAAGATACGGTAATGCGTTGATGTTGACGCTAAGCCCGCACACGGTAGCAGTTGGCACAACTATCTCGTTTACCGTGAGGTGGAGCTAAAACTCTCTTTTGAGGTGGCTCAGTGGCGTACACCGCCATCGCCCGGTATAAAGGTTTCAGGTTTATCCAGGTGGAGATGAAGATCGCCAGACTCGGCCACGGCCGCTGGATCTCCCCTGACACGGCGGTGGAAAAGGAACGAAACGCCACGTTGTCACGTGCTTGACATAATGTGGTACAAGAGCAGAAGTTATTTGTAGCCGGCGCGGCAGCGGGCTACTTAAACTGTTTACCGTGTTGTAGCGCGGTAGGCCCGGGGGTGTTTAAAAGTCGGTTTGCCATTAATTCTCCACATTAAAGCGAAAATGCTGTCCTGTAGTAACGGTGGCATTTAAGAACGGCGTCCGTGAAGTGTGCTGGAGACGCGATCGAATAGCAGACCGCGATAGAGTGCTGAACATGCGCGTGAGTGTGGACAGCCTAAAAATGTGCCTGTGAAACCCCCAACCGGGCACATGCGTGTAAAGCGCCGTAACAGGACTGGCACTCCACAGTTCTCGGTCGGTAAGGCCAATCAGTTTTTCCTAATGAATACACTAAGCCGGCGCGCTTAGTTCTAGTATATTTTGTTTCTTCAACTGAACTAAAAAAAAATTCCCTGGCATCCAGCAGTTCTGACTGAACGGGATAGAAAACGAAGGGTCTGCGCTGGTTTCCGGCGCTCGCGTACGCACACCGTTTTCACGCCGGCAAAGGAACGCTCTCGATTATCATCATCATCATCAGCCTGACTATATTTAAGTACCTAGAGTTTGGAGATGCACCGCAGCAAAACAGCAGCATTGAAAAGCAGGTAAAGGAGGCAGAAAGGAAAATGTGGGAGGAAAGAATGCAAGGAAAATCAGCATTGGGTATGTATAGAACTCGAAAACAGGATATAAAGAAAGAAAGTTTATTCGACAACTCACGAGGGAGCTCATTGCTGTTTGAGGCTAGGACAGGGGCCCTCAAAACAAAAACGTACAGGAAAAAATTTCAGGAAGTAGATATATTATGCGCAGCGTGCGGAACTGAGGAGGAAACAACGGAACATGTTGTTCTAAGGTGCCAAAAACTTCGTCCTGCCCTTCCCGCGGGAAAAGCGGCAGATCTGGAGAGAGCGCTGGGATTGGCTGGGGAAGATGGACGAATGGATGAGGAACGCGTTTTGATAACAAAAGAGAGGTTAGAGGATTGGTGGAAAAAGTCAAGAGAATAAAGAGAGGAAAAAAATGGAGGGGGGCAGATACGGGCGAATTAGAAGCTAAAAATGGGGAAGAGATAAATATATTTCTTTTAATTTTTTTGGCTAGGCGGCGCAAACTGCCGTCCGATACAAAGGGCAGAGCCACTATCATTCATCCATCCATCCATCCATCCATCCATCCATCCATCCATCCATCCATCCATCCATCCATCCATCCATCCATCCATCCATCCATCCATCCAACCCACTGCAGGGCGAAGGCCTCGCCCATATTCCTCCAAATAATCCGATCTCGTGCTAGCTGCATCCAATTGACCCCTGCGAACTTCTTAAGCTCATCCGCCTACCTATCTTTCTGCCTCCCCCTGCTACGCTTTCCTTCCCTTGGAATCTAATTTGTTACCCTAAGCAACCATTGGTTATCCTCCCTTCGCACTATATGCCCTGCCCATGCCTATTTCTTCTTCTTCATTTCCACTAGAAAGTAACTGGAGCTATTTCTCTGACCCACTCTGCACGCTTCCTATCTCTTTACGTTACACCTACCATTTTTCGTTTCAAAGCCCTCTGCGTTGTCCTCAACTTAAGTAAAACCCTTTGCGTTAGCCTCCACGTTAAGATGCGCTCTCGTTGGGCTGGAGGAAAAAATCCTGCGAACGCAAAAGACGATTATCGACAAAGGGGAGAGATGAGCGCCGATGACAGGCCTTCTCTGTTAATCTTCACTTCTCACCATACATCTAGACCTTCGTGATAAAAAAAAAAAAAAAAAAAAAATAAGGAAAAAGAACGTGAGGAAATTTAAGGCAAAAGAGTTGTTTTAAAGAGTGTTTAAAGAGTGAAGCCATTTAGAAACAGAGCCGCAGCATTGGCACCCCTAAGCTGGTTATTCACAATAGTAAGGTTTAACACAGAGGTGCCATATACACATCTATATAGAGGTACACCGGATGCCTCATGTGCCCGCCCAGAGGCAGAAGCGGGACCAAGTGGGGCAATTTGCGTTTGCGCACCAGACATCCTGTACGCTATAATACTTCTCCGCTACGCTAAACCTTTCTAACGACCGGAAACGCGAACCATGCTGCGTATTCGCAAGCGCACTTTAACGTTGTATGCGCGGCTATAGTCATGTAACGAGCAATCGGTGGTGCAGTTACTCAATTGTCGGTACGCAAATAGACGGGATGGAAATTACTTTTTCCAGCGGCCCTGGGGCACACGTTTCATTGTATGTACGAAAACAAAGGAGAGAGAAAAATACAAATGAAAATATGAAAAAGTCGAAAGAAAAAGATCGTGATTAGCATACAAATAGGCAATTAACAAGTGGACACGACATCTAAAAGAAGCAAGATGGAAGACGCTCGTCTTTCGCTTTTTTGTACCGTAGCCACACTTGTAGATGCAAAGCTACACGGCTTCAAGGCATTTAGCTTCCGTATCACGTAAGAGCTAGGCCAGGGCGGTGATAAGGCGTGAAAATTTGCTTCCTTGGCGCAAGCCACTGTATCGGGCCATTTGCTTCTCGCTGTAGAGAGGGAATCAACAATAGACACCCTTGAGCCAGGACAATAGGAAAAGAGAGAGAGCCTTGACTCTCGACAAGAGACACATTCACAAGGGCTGCTGCACATGCCTGCACAGCTACACGCGCAGCGCGTATCAGCGGCTCATCGATAATAATGTAGTATGGAAATGGATCGCCGAAGCCACAAACACGTGTTCGCTCGCTGAGCCAGCAAGTCAGGCGCGTCGGCACACAGCCAGCGAGGCGTGAACATATATCGCCATGGCGCATCGGCCGGATATTGTCTCCCATTGCGTCTGCGCCTCGCAGCACGACCGCAGGTGAAGCGAAGCCGACGACGTAGTGGGGGAGGGAAATGGCGGATTGATTTTCTGCGGATGCCGGCCACGACAAAAGGCAAGGAGCCCGTCTGGCCGGCAGCCAACCGAGCCGGGGTATAGAGCCTGGTCGTCCGGAAAACCCGATCGCCGCCGGGACGCCCGAGACGCGACGCTGGATTCCGGCTCGCTGGGCGCGTCGCTGGCTGCCGCCGTTGCTGGAGTCGGGAGACGCGCGGATGCGGACTGCGCGGTTGTCTAGTGTCGCGCGCCGCTTCCTAGCTTCGAATGCGGGCGCTGCGTTCAACCGCCGCCTGCACGACGAGCTGCTGTGTAAATTTCACTAAGAAAGAACGGAAAGAAAGGTGCAAGAAAAATCAGCTATACTTTGAAAGGTGCAAGAAAATCAGCCGAAAGAGTAGAGTCAATAGGAGACTAACCGCACTGTAAGAATAATTACATCTTCAAAGAGCAACCACCATGCCAACTTAGTAACTGATAATGATGATGATTTGTTTTAATACCGCAAGGGACCTTGGCCAAGCAGCAAAGTTATCACTGTAATGTACTCCGTCTGCATGGGGTTGGGTAAAAGAAAGAACAACTATTTTTTTTTTTTTTCAATCTTCTCATACCAGGTACGCAGATTTCCAGGGAAAAAAGTTGTACCTACGGGCCACTGGAGAACCGATGGGTACCCGGCGGAACTGTGGACCGAACCTCGCACTTACTGCGTGCGAGGAGGACTAATTTCAAACCACTAGGCCACCGCTGCGGTATAAAGACCAGTGGGGACTAACTGCGAAGTGCTATCAGCCGCAGTTAGTCTCACCTACGAGCTAATCGCTAGTAGCGAGGTCCAGCCGGTGCAATAAGTCCCATTGCACATTCTCGGTTTACAGTGCGCGCTCCAACAGCTAACGCTACGATATTGGAGGAAAGTGACGACTGTATACGTACATGCCACTTCGGCGCTGAGGGGAAAGTGAAAGGAGCAGATAGTGCGCATGCACATCAATAACTTCCGCAGCGAGAACAAACTGAACGACGCGAATTAACAAATGCGAAAAGAAAAAAAAAAAGAACTGAGAGCTGACTTATGCAAAATAAAAGAAAAACACACAGAACACGCAATTTCTGCAACGACAAGACAGCCATGCTGAATTATAAGAGAATAAGCAGTAGCGTCTGACTGTAGCCAAGGAGCTAACTTTCCCATGGGTTTCGTGAAAACGTGCCGCCGGGGCCATAAGAAAGCAACCCCCCCCCCCCCCCCTCTTTTCCACTCAACAAATAAAAAAGAAAAGAAAAACACGTAGTGGTACATAGAGGTTTTGAATAAGCAGAACTGAAAAAGATAGAAACACAACTGCATCGGATATCGGCACGCACGTGTTTGGCCCGGGAATATATGTCGATGTGAAAAGAGCTCGCTTGCGCAGATGCGAAGGAAGAAAAGAGAGGCATTCTCCGAGAGAAGAAAACAAGGGGGGGGGGGGGGGGGGGGGGGGGTTGCTTTCAGAGCACACAGGGGATGCGATGGAAGCGCCAGGAGGCCACTCAATCAATCACAACTCCGCGCCGATTCGATTAGCCGACGAGACAGACACGCGCGCTCGCGCCGGCGACAATTAATGCCGACGCACCCCCGACCGCCCACCTCTGCACGCACTGAGGAGTCCGGGAAAAGAAGGCAGCTTCAGCGCCACACGCGCATGCAGAGTCCCGGACGGCGCCATTTAATTACGACCAATAGCGAAGGCGAATAATTTATTAGAGTGCCTAGTTTTGTTGGACGCGCGACGCGCTGCCTTGCGCTCGCCACCGCGGCGAGCGGAAATGCTGATCTAGTAGACTGATTTGGGCAGCCGTGAGAGGATGGCTCTCACCGGTCCGCGGCATTATACATGCGCAGCACCCGCTCCCCTCTTCCACTGCCTCGAGCCTCTTCTTCCGCGAACTCGGGCCCGGGCTTGACGGTCGATAGTTCGAGAGATCGCCCACTCTAGTGAAAGGCGGAGGAAAAAACGGAGACGCCCATTTGAACATCGCAGTTTACCTGAGTTCTCATTGCCGAAATTGAAGTCGAACTCGAAGAGAACCGAACATTTGTTCGAATTATGTGCAGTTCGAATTAAACGGAGCCCGACCGACTCACTTTAATACACGTACGTGCCCTGACAGAGCCACGGATGTCGGCGCAGGTGGTCTGAGGTCAGACAGGGACGAAACGCCGATTAAGTGTGCTGGCAGTTGACACCGCGCAGACAGTTTCACCCGGCTTCGAGAAGTTAAAAGGCGAGAAGTAGTGCGGCGAATTACCCACGCAAATACCGCACCACGAAGTACCCGTGTCAGTATTGCCAAGTGCACAAAAAGTAGTTGGGTGCAACCAACTCTGCCGGAAGTTCGCAGAGCACTGCGAATTTCCTTTCGGCGCAATATCGAATTGGTAACAGCGCACACTTCTGTGGCCTTCAAAAGAGTACCTATATAGCTGAACCTATGGGTTTCCATTACTTAATTAACGCCCAAGGGTGCAGAACTATACAAGCTGCTCATTGGAGCCCGAGAGGTATAGCGAGCGCAAGCCACTGGGATCATGGACTAAGGACGACCATCCGCACAGTTCACGAAACGCAATAAGGTTTATTTACTCACTCCCAACGTCTGCTCGACGCATGTGTTGTAAACAAAACAAAAAAAAAGGTATTTTGTTCATTTTGAAGCGCTCCAGTAGCGGACATCGACCCTTTCTTAGTAAATTAAGTCGTCGCGGAGGACGCAGCTAGGCTTCAGCGCTCGTCGTGTCTACACTCAACCCGCCTTGAAGCCGTTACGGAGATTACGCGCAAGCTCGCGCACATATCGTATACTGTGGCCTACGTAGGCGAACCGCGGACCATATACACACGCGAGCGGCGGACGCGAGCGAATGCCACCGACGTGTTCATCATCGATCGGCGTCACGCGTCGTTCAGCGGGCCGGTGAATCGACCTTATTGGCTTCCGGCCGGCGGTATTAAGCCAATTTGGCCGTCCAGGCTTCCGGCATGCTCCGCTCTAATCACGGCCTCCTTCCTTCCTCGATTCCTATAGCACAGATGCACGGGGGATTCGCTCTCGGATCCTCTTATACTCTCCCGGCTTTCTTTCTCTAGATGTATTTTTTTTTTTTGTTTCTCGCGGGAATACTTTCGAGGGAACGAGGCATCGAGATCGGTAGAGCAACGGGACCACGACTTCGCGGCGGCGTCCCCTGGGCAGTCGTGCCCTGGCATGACTGAGCACCGCGATGCGAGCGTAGCAGAGCCTGCTTTTGTCATTTCCTTTTTTTTTTCTCTCTGCTTTTCTTCGTCCACCGCGCAGCTAGTTTCCTAATGAGTAGAGCTATGCGAGGGTAGCCAGGCCTGATCCGGGCATGGCGCTCACCGCTAATTCATTCGACATCTGTTTTAACGCAATTAACGCCTGAAGAGCGTCGGCAAAATACCAGTCGAAATAATTCGACGGGGCGATCCGTTACGCGTTGTTAACTTTTACTACTACTACTAACCTTGGTTAGCGAAGAAAATTAAACAAAGGGAACATCTCTCGAACAAGTGTCAACATAGATTAAGAGAGACCGCTAGTTTAGTTTTCTTGAGAAAAGGCAGAGGATCGAGGTACGGATTGATCAGGCAGCGTGTACAAGCCTAGCCTCTGCCCCCATGCGTATATACCGTCGTTGAAGTGAAAGAAAATAAAATTTATAATTTTGCTCTGATATATGCACAATAGCTAAAGGTTGTGGTAAATTTATGATTAATTATCATTGTTAATTGATCAGAGCAAACATGAGAAGACTGTTTGAATTTCATTGGTCCTAGTTTCATTACCGACTGTGTCTCTTACCATGTCTTCCGACTTGAAAATGCCAATGTAAAAATTCCAACAAAAACATTGCACTCTTGATTGTTCAAGGACTTCGTTTCAAGCCAATGATGCATGACATTGTTGCATGAATTAATTCACGCTTTCATAGAGGCATTCCTTTTAGTAACTTCCTGCATGTCACCGCCTAACTACAACCCCGCTTCCCACCCCTTTTTAGTTTAATTTGTCGCATTTTCTCATCTTATTTTTGCAATCATCTCTTCGACGCAGAAGTACCGTTTCACAAAACGAAAATACTAATCTCCGTTACGGCGGAACACCTGAAAACGAAGACGGGGTAGAAATATATATATATATCCGGACTCCTCGAAAGAGCGAGTCCCGGATCCGGTGTTGCTATCCCCTTCAACGAGCGCACCGTTGCTCTGAGCAAAGGCCCGCGGACAGTGACAACAATGCCACCTCTTGAGAAGAAGCCGTTCATCCAAAGACGAGGGGAAGGGAAGGGAGGGGTGACTGGGAAGATCAACGAGGCGGCGCCTTCTGCCGGCGCCCCAGGTCAGAAAACGTTCGAGCGCGCTCAGCCGTCGTCAAGTGCGGGGGGAAGGTGATCGCAACGCTCGCGTAGACGGGCAAAAAGCAAAACAAAAACTTAGTCTCCAAAGAAGGAGGACGCACCACAAAAATTACAATGAAAACGCAAAAAAAAAAAAAAAAGAACAACAAAGAAGACAATGTGAGCCGGCCGGAGTACGCTTCAGGCACTGTACTTGGCAAGCGATGTACAGCTGAAACTGCCGCCATTGGCGCAGCGTTTTCGATACCATATATTAACAATAGGTGATAAAGCAGTAAAACTGCAGAAACTATAGGGATCGATCAGCGAATGGTATATGCTAAAGCGCACTTTGACGCAACGAACAATTTGCACGCTGTAGTTTTATTTACTGTTCTCTTTTTGTTTTTGCTATGTAGCTTAGCAGATAGGGTCCTTCACGTACGACCTGTGCGACTGATGCGGGCGATCGCCACCAAGTACGTGCACATATGCACGAAACCATGGTCATCAAAAGACGCTATTTGTACCTCATTTTGAAGCACATTGATCGAATATTCTGAACAGTGCCACGTGCAGTGTTGTGCCGGTGGTGTTATCACACAGTAGCCCACCGTCAACAGGGTTGTGCCAAGGAGTTGGTTGCGTAGCGCTCGTCACCCGTTTCGTGAACGAGGGCTGTCTGCTCCCTGGGCGGTAGCGATGAATCCGAGTCGGCGCCGGTGAGATGAAGAAAAGGCTTTATACACTATTTACAGGCATTTATACAACGAGATCGGCTCTGGGGCCGAAAGCTAACATAGCCATACGCGACTGTTATCGCGCAGCGACGGCCGAGAAGATTTCGCCGGGTCCGCCCTCCGGGGGCGAACTGCTCCCGATGGACGCTAGTGACGAACTCACACTCGGAGTCTCGAGCGGAAGCACTTGAGGATCCGTAAACCGAGAAACCGTTGACGCTCAAATGGTCCAATCCGACGGCAGCACTTTCGCAGGGCCAATATGAGAGCTTACTGCGCTCTTGCTTCAAATATGCCGCGGGGCGAGAAGGGCTCCACAGCCAGGGCCACGGCGCCGAGCTGTCTGGATGCTCAGCTCATGTTCAAACACGGCGCTTCTGTCCCCTTGGCATGGTTCGCCTCCAGTGCACCGGTGCTTTGCACAGAAGTATCCGGATTTTGTGAAGGAGGCGTTCACCGGAGAAGTTTGGCGTCCGGCTGAATTTCTGGGCGGCTTTGGCCGGGCACAACAACAGCCATGTTTTTGTCGTTCAGGCAATGCCTCAAGCTCGATGTCTTACGCGAACATTTTTTTGTTTTGCGTATAATTACACAGTGAACTGTAGCGGCTTGAGGAATGCAGCTATATCGGCTATCGTTATGGCTGACATTAACTACTTTTGACCTTTAACAATTTTAATTAGCTATACTTTTGCCCGCGAAAATTATCGCCCTCTTCGTGTACGGCTGCATGGTAGAGGAATCGAGCTTTAGTGGACGTGCACGTAGTTTCCCAACGCAGGGGACGGCCGGGGGTAGCGGTCTACAAGGCGTTTCGTTACATCTTTATAGTCCAGTTACAGGGCACGGAAATTCACAACACGTAAGTTTCAAGAACAGTGCATTTTGTCTGTGTCGGCCTTCCCTTGGCTTCCGCCCCTTTTGCAAATGATCGGGGGATGTTTGATCCCGGGACTAAAATGATGCACTTTGAATTCGAACCCGGATATGCGGCACCGGCGTCACCCGCATGCGAAATTCTCAACTGCACGAAACGCGCAGAGCGAAACCGGCGAACAAGGGGCAAGAGGATAATACTTGTGCACGTGACCGAAAACAACCCGCGGCTTGGCTCCGACGCACGCGACCCGTTACTTAGAATTATAAAAGCAAATGGCAAAAAGGCACGAATGTATGCGCAGAAAAAAAAAAAAAAACGATAACATGGCTTCAAACAGGGGGATACGGCCAGCATTGCGGAGCATGGCGCGAAGATCGAAGAAAACTTCCAAACACGGGCCCTATTTGCATACTGCCACAAAGACATTGGAGAAGGTGAATTTCATGGTGCTGGCGTCGACGTCGGACACGGCACGCGAAGAGCGGCGCCGAACGTGTATGGAATGGACGATATTGTCCCATCCAAGCGGGAGGATGTCAAGGCAGTCTTTTATTTGAAGCCCGTCAGAAAGCAGTGCTATACTGACAGGATAAGTACGTGCGATTACGATGTGAGCTTCCTGAACAAACATTGACATGTCGCGAGAATAATGCCGGTGCGGATCTGATTTCGCGGAAGCGATGCGTACTCTTCAATTCACAACGCCGTCTCACTGCTGCGGGTGCGTGGCTGGGACCCAAGACCTCTCAGCCTGCATCTGAGGTTGCGGCAACCAGCCCGCTGGCCTGCGTGCCGGGGGGTGGGTAGATCACCTTATCTGTCGGAAATTAAACTTCATTCGAGTCTGGACACATATGCGACGCCCGACATAGTGCCGTCTGTGCTGCCCTGAAGCAACAGTAAACCAGTAAACCCTGTATCGAAATGGTGCTGTGTTGTGCTAGGTTGGATTACATGACAGATAAGTTGCTAATGCTATCATGCGCCAAAAGCAGGGTTTTTGTTTTTATATCCGTATGTTTCAGTGAAGCAAAACAGTGCGTTCAGCATACGCACCAAGTCAAGGAAGGAAGCCGGATACGGATCAAGAAAAAAGCGGCAAATAACCCTCAAAAACCTCCCTTCAGCCAGTGACATCACTCCAAATGTGTGACGCCGCGGTATACACGGGAAAAAAAAAAACAAACAAACAGAAAAACGTGTTCTTCCGCGCTCACGGTCTCGCGGACTTTTAGCAAAATGGCCGCCTCCGGTTGTCGCGACGTCGGTGTCGCCAGCGTGTTCTGCGTTTCACTGCATCAGCAGTGTCGCATCGTAGGGCTCCATGGAGCCCTACGAGGTGACACCGCTGATGCAGTGAAGCGCGGAAGAACGAAGCGGTTTCGGGAAAACCCGACAGTGCTGAAATTCACCATCAGAATTCGTCGTTTTACCTGTTGTACTCTGATGAGCAAACGACTATCGATCGAATTGAGTAAAGGTATGTATTTTTGCTGGAACTCACGAAGCATTTAGGAACTATTTGCCAGCAGGGACTCACTCGAAAAAAAAAAAAAAAAAAAAGAAACACGTTCCAAGCGCTACTCGTAGCTGCAAGGCGGTCGGCCGTGACGTCATGGTAAAGCTCGGCAGCTATTGGTTAGAAGGGGGTCCTTTGATAGCTGGATGCCGCTTTTTTCATGGCCTGTATCCTACTATACAGTTCTTTAAGCAGCTCTCCCTGAAAACGAAAGCCGTTTCAAAACGTGAACATATCACACGGTACGGACGCAAAAACCAAGCATGTACACTGGCGATGCTATACTTTTGGGGTTGCAGTATTCAAGTCGGAGTAAGGTTAGTGTTCAAGACCAATTAAAGTCGAAAACGCCGCGAAACTCACATTTCGTGCATCCATATATTAAGAAAGAGGGGTGGCAAATAAAAAAGGGGATGACAGGAGACGCACGTTTTATCCCCGGCAATGCTGGCTTCAACGAGACCACGATTGTGAGCGACACCAACATCAACGAAGGCGAAAACCCAACACGAACAATAACGACAACAAAAACACCGCGCTGAAACGGAGCGCTAAGTATCGTCCCGAGACGCGCTCGGCAGCGGAAAGCGGCGATAAAGCCCTCGCTGAATCGACAAAAAGGAGACTCGCGTTGTTGTTACCAGTCGTGGGAAAAAGACGCCGCGAGGGCCGCCAGACTTCTCAGCCTCCACCTCCTCCCTCGGCTGACACTGACCTCCGCGCGAACGCTGGAGGATCGCGTCTGGCTTCAACGCTGCAGGTATGTCTTGCTCAATGCAATCGACGCGGTCATCTCGGACTGAGGGCGGGGACCAGACGGAACCACCCACCCGAGGAGTGTTTCTGCGTGTTGTGGAGTGTGTACCGCGGTCAAGCAAACATGCATGAGGCACCCCAGCGTGTTTTCGAGCAGGGCTCCCTTCTCCAGACACTCACGGACCGCCGGACCAACCGACCGGCAATAACTTCGTTTGCGGCTGCGCGCGAAGCGATAAGGCCGGGATTTCCATCCACACCGTCGACTCGGAGCATTTCAAAGCCGGCCCTTCCCGTGCACGACGCCGGGCCGCCGTTGGCCGCGATGCGCCGCCTTATTGACCTTAATGGATCTTGCTCTTCCTCCCGCACGTCGACGCCTGTGCTAACAAACGACGCCCTGTGGTGAATGAATGAAGCTCGACTCCGGTGTATCCTCCCGAACGGAAGACGGTTATCGGCCCGGTATACGCACTCACATGCGTGTATATACGCGGCCGTGGGAATGCGGGCAATGAAGCAATGAGATGGAAGGCGCGTCATAGCGTACTACGTGGAGCAGCGTATACGTGTAGTATACGCTGTTTCTCTCGCGCTAGCGTCTCTCTCCGAAAATTCTGTACTACGTGACGCGTAGGCCATGCCACAGAGTATAGGAGGTATAGGATACGCCACGTCATGGCCTTTGTCCGCTACGGCACATGTCACGCGAATTGGAAAGTAACGAATTTTAGTACGCATCTTGAGATACGAGAAAAGAAAAACAGCTCAGAGCGGGAGTACGTCACCCTATGGTGAACGATGGCTCCCAGATTGCCTAAAACGACTGCCTCGGAGGGAATCGCGGTTACCCGTTCCCTGGTCCCTCTGAGAGGAAGAAGAGATTTCGTTGTTTCGTGTACCGCTCTTTTATTCTATTCACTGTAATTTATTATGTTGCAGAAAAAAAATGATGTCACTGTATAACATTATAAGATTGATGAGCACAATGTTACTATACACCTTTTCCCTCAATGTGGATCAGTATAGTATCCATCTACGGGAACAGCTGGCTTTGTACACGTCAGCGCTGCAGCAACAGTTGACGCTTTTCGGTCGAAGCGGTTGATGAAATTCACATAGTGAGTGCATTCGACAAGGGCCGAGCACATGCCAGTTAATTTCTGTGAACATGAATTAAGGTTTCCGCGATGAATATTCCCTTTCCTCTAAATGAAGTTAACTGCGATACTAGGACAAGAGAAGAAAGAAGTATATGCTGCACCGAAAAACAAAACATGAAACTGAACGATAGAACGAGAGGACCGGTAATATGGTGAACTCCGGGCCCTACCCTGAAGCTTTTAACTTTTAGCTCAGATATCTTTCAATTTTGGAAAATGTATGTATGTATGTATGTATGTATGTATGTATGTATGTATGTATGTATGTATGTATGTATGTATGTATGTATGTATGTATGTATGTATGTATGTATGTATGTATGTATGTATGTATGTATGTATGTATGTATGTATGTATGTATGTGTGTGTATGTATGTATGTATGTATGTATGTATGTATGTATGTATGTATGTATGTATGTATGTATGTATGTACGTACGTACGTACGTACGTACGTACGTACGTACGTACGTACGTATGTATGTATATATAGTGCACTAAATTTTTTCACAAATAAATGGAACCGCAGTAAGTCGAGATGGTTAAATATTAGGTACTTGTCACGGACCCTGAGAGCTGGTAACTAGGTGAATCCTTTTTAGGCTAAGCGATATGCACCACGAACGTATCTCTGTATAGACCAACAAACTCAAGCAGGAGAGCAAATGGCGAAGAGCGTGGTAACTGCATTGTTACCACTATACGAGGCATGGGACCGCTATGCCCGTCTAGCTCTGTGATCGCTGCCCAGAAGAAAAAAGAACGAAACGTGCCGTGTTCCTTGTTCGAATTTGCCGTGTCTCCTCTCTGGTTTTCTCGAAATAGTGCATGCTCTCGCTAAATCCGACGCGTTATTTTCCTCTGACGCAATCACCACGGGGAAAAAAAAAAAAATGTCCTCGAGGAAAATGACGTCGGATGCAGTAAAAAGTCGGGCGAAGTAATCGCGAAGTCGTGCAGCACTTTATTTGCAGCCGCCTAAGCAGATACTGACGCGTGGGTCTACATATCCCCCTGCACAGCTCTTGGAAACCTGTAAAACGATGTGTCTTCGAGGTTATATACGACTGGAGATGCGCGCGTGACGCTTGTGCAAATGATTTCAAGCACTGCGACACAGGGCATATAAACTGTTCATAAATTACGTATTGGGCGCAGAAAGAGCGCTGACTGAGGCCGCGCTATCTTCACGTCGTAATACGTGCCTGCCATCTACGGAAACCATTGCAGCTAGTGCACATGTGTACGTAACGCACCGGCAAAACTGCAGTGGCCGGGGCCTTCTGTGACAACATCGCATGCACTTTGACGGTGTATGGTGGAACGTCCTCGTCCTTCCCAGGAAAGAAACGGGGTAATACGTGTATGCCGATAAAGCGGCACCTGAATTCATGCCACTGCCGATAAATGGGAAGGTAGAGGGAGGGGGCACACAGGGTGCGCAAGGAGCCAAGAGCCAGAACCGGCATGCGCAATAGCGAAGCTATCTTTCACGCCTCGAAACAGAGGATGCGGTGCACTCAGATACACCGTGAGCCGAGTGCTAGTAGCCACTTATGTTACTCCGCGCGACCTTTACAGGCGTTCGGGAACTTGCGTGTCGCAGCAGGCACAACAAGGTGGAACAGCGTGCCCTTGAGAGACCCTCTTCAGAGCAACTTGTTACTGGGGCTCGAGGAGTTCTCTGCAGCGCAGCGGGTGTGCAAGTTTTTATTATTACTTTTTTTTTTTCTATCGCAACGCTGCCCACACGTTTCGAAGACCTCAGCGTACGTTCATGTGCCTGTCAATATCGCACAGAAAAACGTGAATTTATGACAACTCTTGCAGGCCGCAGTTTGGGCACAGCATACGTTTCAGCTTTATACACAGAAGAAAAAAAAATGTGTGGGAAGAGGGGAGGAGGGGGAGCTAAAACAAATTTCGGCTAAAGGAACCTCAAATCAGTATATATGTCCCACACAACTACTGATCGCAAGGAGTAAGTTAGGAGCTCCGTATTCTAGGGCCAGCACGTAACTGCAACAGCACTTCCTCGCTTAAATCACTCCTATCAGAAATCCCACCAAGTAGGAACCTTCAGTCACCTGTATACACTGAGACACTGCGTATATATACATACGGTGAAACATTGATTTCTTATTCTACACAAACCACTGCTTTGCGCCATTTCTCAATTATAGGCTGGAAGCAAGCAGACGAAATGATATCTACTGGAATTAGACACAAAGAGAACAGCGCGAATGCGCAAACCAAAGGTTGCAGGTGCACCAGTTAGTGAACTGGGAAACCAGTCACACAGCGGCAGCGACAGAATAAAAGTCACATTTTGCGAACGAAACCAAGTTAGAGTAGACTCTACCATTACACGGGCAGCCTAACCGCGGTTAAGATTAACTAAGTCAACACCGCAGGCGCAATTATGCTCAGCCACACGAAACCCTAAGCGCAGGATAACCGTAGTTATCGAAAAGGGAGGTTGGTTATTTCAGTCAAGCCTTTTACACTTCGGAAGTCGGCGACAGTGACGCCGGCTGCGTTTTGGGTATATACCAACTATAATAAGAATACGCATGCGCAATGCGGCCGGCGATGCAAGTGGGCTGATACCCGGAGGCCCTACCTCGGACTGCCCGTGCGCGAATCCGCAGCGTAATAAAAGAAAACCCGTCTCCCCCGGTTCCTACACGCTTCTGCAGCACGTGCCAGAAGCTCGGAGGGTACCATCGTTCTCTGAGCGGGAATATATCTCGCTCCTTGCAACCACACTTGTCTGGCGCGCGCGCGAGAGAGAATGCAGCCATTCGGGGGCACGCCCCAGTTTCGACGGGTGCCCGCCGCCAGAGGTCGTGGTCGCACGACGCGCCGCGTCGCCTCGAGGGAAGAACAGAGCCGGTAAAAGACTGCCCAGACGGGTGCTACACTGTCGTCGCCCTCGATAGGACCTCCGCACAGGGCTCCCTTCACGGCCAAGGTGCCAAAGGGCACGAACCCATTCCCCCTGCCACCTCAGCCCTGCGAAGCCAACACCACAACTAGCCGCTTTCGAGCAACAAAGGACTGCCGGAGTGACCTCGGCGCAGAAGCCTCTGCTTTACTGCCGCCGCCTATTAGAGACATGCAGGCATGTCAGATTGAGCTAAGTCGAGGCTAGTTTCAATGCGGCGCCGTGCGAACGTTTTCTTCTTGAGTTGCCCGCTGAGGAAGAGGGTTGACGGAAAGATTGTTGCGTGGGAAACTCAGCCTGAGGCCCTAAGACAATGCGAGGCGCCGCGTGTTACGCGACCATTGCCGTGAGCAGGACATGACACGGAGACGACGCAAGTCCACACACGGACAGCGGCGGTGGCCCATTTGTGAACTGCAGGTTGGCGCAGGAAAAGGTGGGAGGGGAGGGGGGGGGGGGGGGGGGGAGAGCTGTCTTAATGCAACAAAAGCATGGCGCGCGAGGCGTAACGCCTGCGGCATCTTTCACGGGACAAAGAAGTGCGCGCGCGAATCTCTAATCAAGCGTCATTTTGTTTATGGCGAAGCGCATCCCCGAGGCTTAATATGGGCCCCCCACACACAGATAGAATGCGCCATCCGAAAATTGTACCCAAGTGGTTACAGCTCCCTCGGGCAGTTGCAAAATGGGCTCCTGAGTCCTGGTATATGGCGAGCGTTGAGAACGCGGTTCGCTCGAACGCTCTTATGCAAGGGCGCGCTAGTTTTTGTCTGTTCTTTTCGCCCGAAACCCCTGTCGTAACGAAGCAAAAAAAAAAAAAAAGAAAAAAGAAAATTTCCGTCCGGTCGAACGCCAGGGCGAGTACGCTAACCTAACGCCAACTTTTAGCTACTGCTGTCGGCGAAAAGACGTGAGCATAATCAAAGGTGCCTCGGCGGAATTACAGCTGGCGTCCGCGGTCAATACTAACGTTGCCCCCGATCGCCTCCGAGAACGCTATCTCCAAATAACAGCTGCGTCGCGTAACTAGATCACGAACAGAGCAGCAAAAAAAAAAAAAAAAAAAGTAACAGAAGGCAGTAAGACAGCATTGCCCATACTTGCACTAGTTCTGGCCCGCATGTACTGGCTGCAACGATCAGTGGTTGGCAAGGAAACAAGATAACAAGCGAAAGAAAAAAGATCACTGAAGCATAAAAAGAGAAAGGAAGAGTTGGCGGCATGCTGCAGAAGGGGAGAGATATACGTCCAACGAGATTAATCTGCACGCCGTGCTGTCGGACCCGAGGCTTCGACCTGCAGGAGGGATAAGGGAAAGTGCAGACGTCGACGGCGGGCTCGATCGGATCCAGAGCCCGCGGACACGTTGCTCCTCTCGCGGAGTCCGGGTTCTTAGCGCCGCGCGGCCGCTGCATAATGCAAGGCCCGAGCTCGGCCGACGCGGACGCGCGGTCTCTCGAAGCCGCGTTATCCTTACTTGTGCAGCCCCGGTGTGGCTTCAGGGGCTGACTTATACAAGCGCGTGTGCCCAGGCTTGCATCCAGTGTTTATCGCCGCGTCTGCATCCAGAGCGCTCGGGATTTAAGTCCTCGCTCGAATGATTACGCTGCTGCCGAGCATTGACCAGTGGGCCACGTCGGTATAGAAACTCCGAGAATCGCCCTGGAGTTGGTGCACCCGACAGCACTCCGCGAGTCCGACAGCCGAACGCGTTCAGCACACTCTTAATTAAAGGCGTTAAGGAAATACTCGGGTAGATATACAGGGTCTTGAATATTTGGGGGCTGGGATTTAACACATTCCTATGCAAAATCTACTACACCATTCGAGCTGAAATAACGTTCACAAAGTAGCAAAATATCGTCTACGTTATCTGATAAGTGATTCAACATCGGTACTTGCCTAGATTTTCCGAAATCGAGAAAAAACTGCTCTCGGCGGCGTGCACAATTTTCGCAGAAGAGAGTCGAAAAGCTATTTTAACATGATGCGTCATCTGTCGAGCAGTGAGACAAGCTCCATCCCGGCCGTTGGTGCGCTTGCCTTGCTGCCCGACAGATGACGCACCATATTAAAATAGCTTTTCGACTCTCTTCTGCGAAAATTGTGCACGCCGCCGAGAGCAGTTTTTTCTCGATTTCGGAAAATCTAGGCAAGTACCGATGTTGAATCACTTATCAGATAACGTAGACGATACTTTGCTACTTTGTGAACGTTATTTCAGCTCTAATGGTGCAGTAGATTTTGCATAGGAATGTTTTAAATCCCAGCCCCCAAATATTCAAAACCCTGTATACTATAGCGCAAGCACTACCTATATGAGTTTCGTTAGTTTCTCTTCAGGAGGCGAAAACCACATACATACTGCGCTTTGACCAAGGCATGTGTTTGTACACGTGGAACTTTTAGGTACATGCGCTCTTACACAAGATCGGGAACATAGATCGATCACACATTCGTGCAAGAAGAATCACCTACACTTCGTCACAAAAACTGTTTGCTGCACTGCGAAAGGCAGGGGAGCCTTGGCCCATTCTGGATCATGTGCACTACAATAGGTAATAGCGTTCTTATACGCGCCTGTAGCCCCGCGGATTGCATGGTGGGGCGACAGCAGGAGCACGATTATCTATTATAATGTGCAGGGGAGAGAGTTACGTAGAAGCACAGTTATACCTATTATAGTGCGCATAATCCTGAATGGGCCAGGGCTCACTTGCCTTTCGCAGTGCGTGCCAGGGTCTTATTTGGGCTTGCACCGCTCAAATTCACATTACTCCTGGCATTTTCATCAATTATCGCTCCTTCGCTTTGTTCATATCTTCCTGTCCATCCTCCTCTTTAGGTCGACACAAAGCCGAGAGCAAAGTAACGAAAGCGCATTAAGGCCGCGGATATATTCCGAAACAGTTGCCAGGACGAATGATACACGCTGCGGATAAACTGTTGCAAGGCAGCAAAATAAATATGATCGACAGCAAGTGAGCTAGGCATGAGCGGACGGGAGAACGGAGACGCAACGGAGACGCAAGCAGTCATCAAGGACATGCGCAATACGAGAGCGCAGACGCGCGCACCGAATACTTGCCATTCGCAATCCACCCTGAGGGACATCCGAGCTGAGGTCTAAGGGGGTGAAGGGTGCTGCCATATTGGGGAGCTGGGCTGCTCTCGTAGCACAGGAAAGTGTTGACGACTTCCCCCCTTAACATGACCCCTTAACAGCCCAGTCAAATCGGTTTCTCCAAGGGTCGTAAAATGGTCTTGTCAACACTTTCCTGCACTACGAGAGCAGCCCAGCTCCCCAATATGGCAGCACCCTTCACCCCTTTGTAAAACCGTATTCACTCAACGAAGACACCAGGAATGCTCCCCTACCTTAACCCGGTGAGCCTCCCGGTCTCCTACCTTCCTTCGCGCGTCGCGATCCCGAAACGGGACTTAAGAGGGGAGGCCAAGAAAGCGACGGACAGGAATATCGGAAATTCTCCCGTTTTAGAGAAAGCGCTTTTCCTTGCGATAACGATAGTAGTAATTCCAACTCCTTATGCTGTCTATTATGCCCTTGCAATTCCTTATATTTCTCGATGTCCCTCATATTCCAATTCCCTTATGCCGTTTTGGTATTTCTGACGGGCACCACTTCCATTTTCGTTACTTCAGTGCACGTTAAAGAACCCCAGGTGGTCGAAATTTCCGGAGTCCTCCACTACGGCGTGTCTCATAGCCTGAGTCGCTTTGGGACGTTAAACCCCAGAAACTATCCATTTTCGTACCTGTCGACGCTCTATTACGTCGTCAGTTGTTATACACGCAAAAAAAAAAAAATTCCGAGAGCACTGTTGAGTCTACACTGCAGAAATGGTAAAAGCCTGAGAGTTGGTGCTGTACGGTGCATCGCGCTTGTTTTCATTACCAACTAAATGCACCGTCATTATCCTCGCTACTGTCATCAGTGCCATCATCACTAATTTTAGCGCATTGTCATCGCTACTACCAGCCTCACGGTAGACAAGCAGACGTATGATGCACTTTTCACGATCCCGGGTGTGGCGTAGTAGGTTAAAGCATTCGGCTGGGGATCCGAGGGATGGAGATTCGATTCCCAGTGGAGGAAGAATTTTTATTCTGATGACTTTACTGACAGCTGTAGTGCGACCGGACGGACGCCGACAGCATGAGCCATTAAAGGCTTTGTATTTGGGGCTCCCTGGGCGCTGCCATATCGTTCACTGGACTATCGTGTGCACCCCGCGCAAGCATTATGGAAGCTGCAGCGAAATAGGTTTCCGACTGTTCATAGAGGAGGAATTTTAATAAATCTTTAATAAATATCAAAGAACTGACTCTCCTACTAACCTCATGACCGCCAACAACATTCCGCTCCTAGAAACTCGCAGGAAATGACTCGTTTACTCTTTATGTATGAAATTTTTAACAACGAACTAAACCTCAGTCCTCCACCGTGTGTGAAAGTTCCCAACACTATAGGCGGACACGTCATCACCATAGTCATTCACTGCAGCCAATTTATGCATAGTTTTTATCCAAGGACAATTCCTGAATGGAACACTCTTCCAGAAAGCTTAATTCAGTCTCCATACTTTGACCAGGCTCTACAGCAACATCTGTTTAGTTGACAGTAGGGTCGGAGCTTTTTTAGGCCATGTATTGTTACTTTGATGTCACGCAAATGTTTTTCATGTTTTCCTCTTTTGTCTCTCCGGCTGTTGGTCAACACATTTCATGTCATTCCATTGCCTCTGTTTGTTAGTTTTGCGGGTGCTTTGTGTGATCTATTGCGTTTCTTGTGCGCTGTATATATGTATGCCACTCCTGCTAGGACCGGAATACTGGTCTGCAGTACGTTGAAATAAATTTCGACCACTCCCTCGACCGATGCAAATGTCTATACTGACTACAACGAGTTGTCTCGTGAAAAATAAATAAAAATACTGTTCTTATAGCATCAACCATGCGAAGCTGTGCAGCAAAGCATGCAGACACCCACAAACGTTTGGGTTATATACAATCAATTTGGCGGACAACGACAACTTGTGAAGTCCTGGAAACAGTACGTCCGAAACAATAATCCGACTTGAAAGACGCTAGCGGAAGCAGTGTTCACTTCATGCGCTGAATACTTGATCCCAGATTTAGTGACCAGTCCGGAATGAGGCAGGATGGAGACCGTCTACCATCGCTCTGGTCATGCCCCGGTTCGACTGTTCTCTCCATAATGAGGCAGCGGCGCGTCCGCGAAAGGGCTTCAAAGAGACTCCGGTCGATCCACGGTACACTGCGTCGGGTACCTAATTAGTTTCTGTACAACTTGTTCGCGAATCGGGACAGAACACTGCGCGCATGATGGTCAGCCTTGGCTTAAGGAACTGTACACGGGCACAGGTGCGGGGGTCAACTTTTTCATTCTTTAAGAGATCGTATTTCAATTAATTAGCTCACTTGCTTGCAATCAAATAAACATCGCCAATTAACTCTGCAGGAGTCTCCGTATTGTTTTATTAATGAGTTCGCGCAGTAACTGGCATCAGCTATTTGTAGCGGTTTTTATTTAGACACTGAAGGGTTTCCGGAGTTTGGACAGATTTTCCGCCTTGAATGCACATTCAGGTTAGAAAAACGAAAAACGAGATAATTTGCAAACGTTCTCAAGGAAAAGCAAGTGAAAAGCCAAATGCGAGGGGCTCTGAAGTGAGCTGGCATAAATTACCAAAAAGAACCGAGCCGAAGAAAGAATACGAAACGCCCGGTGCCTTGATTGGCTCGTTTCACAACACGACCGCAACAAGGCAGTGATCGCGAAGCGCAGTGCGGCGGACGGCCCGACGTTAATCGGCGCAGTTTGCCGCGGGCCACGATGTTTTTCGCGGCGTAGACCGCTTCCGGGCGTTGGAAACATATCTCAGAATTAGGGAACACGCTGGCACGCGCTGTTCTTCCACGCGCACATCTCATGCTTTCTTTTTTTTCTCCTGTCTACTAGCGCAGCTCAGACCAGGCAAATCCCGTACGTCGCTCCGGTATGCAAAACCACCGAGACAGCCGCGGCTTCACAATCTTTTCCGCGACAGCGCCCGTACATCGTATCTCGGCGATCTTGGGCCGAACCGGCGTACATCAACGACCAGACCCAGCGCTGCAAACGAGACAGCCCGGGAAGTAGAAAAGAGAAACAAGAAAGTTTCGCAATAACCGGAGTTGTTTCTATAACCAGCCCGCGGAGACAGTGACGGGCGGCCCACGCCTTCCAAACGAGACCAGTCTGGACCCCTCTCCTCGGCGGCATCGCGGAGTGGGACGAGAACGGGTAGAAGAAAGTACGGTGGACAGCAAAGGGGGCAGACACCTAAGAAGAAGAAGGAGAAGGAGCAGGAGGAGACGGGCGTGGCAGGATCTGCCAGTCAGGATTACGCGAAGGCTGCCCTGCGATCCCCCAAATATGGGCGAACGCAGGCTGCAGCAGCAACAGCGCCGGCAGCAGCGGCGGCGGCAGCAGCAGCAATGAGGGAGAGCCAGGTCCGTGCGCGGTCGTCTAATGGCCAACACGGGTCGGAGACAACGTCAGGGCAGCGGACGATAGCAGGACGGTCGCAGCATACGGTGACCCGAGGATTCTTCTGGAGCGGCTCTCAAATTAATCGTGAACGAATTTGAATTCCTGCTTCGTTTCACTGGTCGCGTACAGTGCCTGTGGCTGTGGTGGTTCGTTCGATGCGAACTCTGCAAGGCGCTGTCCGGAAGAGCAGGATCAAAAGCGGAAGTATGCATTAAAGATGCGTGGCCGGTCGAACCGAACATAGCCGAAAGCAAACCACGCTTTTTCGCCGCCTTTCTGTCCGCGAGGAAGGGGCGGCCTGACACATCCGGCCGTGAAAGCTTCATCAGTGGCTTTCGCCGAAGTGGCCGTGACCTCGAGGGAGCGGCAAGAGCAAGCAGCCAGCCCCGTTCTCTGCCGCTCAGCTCCTTTTCTGGGGATCGCCCCCAGAATGAGCCCTCTCTTCTTGTGGAGGTTCACGCCCTACGAAGCCACGTGGCGCGGCGCTTTCTCTGCCAAAGGGGAGTCAGCCACAACAAACACTGCGTGGTGTTCAGATATCCGAAGCGACCAGCCCCCAACTGGCTGCCCCTTCGATTCTCTGACGGAGAGCCACCTCCCGACCCGTTTCTCTTACTGCGCCAGCGGGAGTTCAAACAAACACAGGAGACCCACATACCAGCGGGTGCAGCAGCCTATGCTAGTAACCCCCCCCCCCCCCCCCCCCTTCCTCAGACTGGGCATTTTCGTGCAGCACTGACAACAAACGGCGCGCGCAATAAAGAAGAAAGAAAAAACACGAACGCATGGCGGCTTCGCGTCGCTCAACTCAGGTTCAGCTCTCGGATGACTACTTTCACTCCAACTGCGTTGAATGAGGGGGGGCAGCAGCTGCTCATTTGCTGCTTTTAAATTCAGATACGACTGCGCACACAACCCTCTCTGCTCTGAACACATGTATACTTCGTTTCCTCTGACGACTCAGCTGATGCAAGGGTAAAGAATACAAGCTAGGACTAAGTACCTCTAAGTGATGCGCTTTCCCGATTCGATGAGCAGGAGGTGCAGTGCCTTCCCTACCCAATGTATGCAACTAATGGGGTGGAGAATTGAAACAGACAGGCAAGAGAGCAAGTGTGGGATCGGCACGATGAACGGGGGGCGGGCAGCAGAGTACGGGGTAAGGTGAAACTGCTAGAGGTGGAAAGAGGAGTAGGAGGAAGAGGAGGGGTGGTTGTACGCACTACACATTCTTTGTAATAGGCCCTCCATACAAGAGCTGCACCAGTTTTATGCACAAAACAAAGCTTGCAGCGTGGTAAGGAGGGGAAGAAGGCTGCAGCGGGGGTCCGACACGCCGCTGTGGGCATGAAGGATATGTACGACACGCCCCTTCCTCCCTCGCGGGCGCATACGCACCAGAGGGCGCGTGTTGCTCGACACCGACGAGCGGCTATGTTACTAGCAACACTTCAGTTCTCCTAATTACAGTTCGCTGTGCCAGGCTTTGTTGTTATTAGCCCCTGCCACAGTTTGTTCTATCATCCAACCTCCTTGCCCGCCACCCCTACTTTTGTGCGTTCGTTTACAAGTTATACACGCGGTTCGGAGTTACTTGTTAAGCGCAACAATACTGCTGTGAACAAAACAGCTTGGATGGTAAGCACTGGTCGACAACCAGCATCGCAGGAACGAAAACACGCGCGCCGTCTAGGGCTTCTTCTCGTGGGTGACAGAATTAAATGACAAGGAAATCTGGCTACTTGGTTAGATTTGGTTTTTTCCTATACAGCGAGGTAAAGCACCCTGACTGTCGAATTTTAAACATGCGCAGTGCCGGCTGAACCGTTTTACCGTTAAGGCACAACGAAGTTTTCAACCCACCTTCAGCTCGACAAGGATAAGACAGGCAGAGAATGAAAACATAGACTCCCTGACGCTTTCCTCGGAATATCGCTACAAAACGCAAGTAATCGAGTAAATAAATAATTAAGAAAAAAAAACCTTCACAGTCATGATCTTTGTGTACTGGGCCCATCTGAAGAAATGATCGACTGAGAGTAACTGCTTTTGGGCCTCTATGTATCGCCAAACAAACAAATTTTATGCACGGCCTGCAGCTACAGACCACGCTTGCCAAAGCGAAGATTGCACACGCACCGCTCTCTGAATTTCCAACGTTAGTCAACGGACGCGACCGCTGCCACTTCTCGGTTCGTCGCTATTTTTTTCAAGGATAGCGCGGAAGCTATTATAGCAGCTCAACAAAAGGCTGCCCAGACGGCGAAAATCGGTTCCCATCACTCATTTCAGCAGCGATCACTCATTAGACATCCGGCGCCAGAGACCAGATGCACACACGGCGGTGCGGACCGGACACCGAAGAGAGAGGAAACAACTTGGCGCTCTCCTCTCGCGACGCTTTCCCTGGCCTTCCTTTTCCTTTTTTCTTCTTCTTCTGTATTTCGCAATTTTAATCTTCCTCGTCGCTCCTAACACCTATAGGTGCTCGTTACTCACCTGTAATCATCCGCTGATTGATGACACACGCCTGCAGAGATAAAAACCGTGCACGCGAAAAGGACGGAAGAAAGATTAAAAGGTGAGAACGGGGGAGGAAAAGGAAGTTCCGGCAGCTCTCCATCTAGCGAGTAAAGAGCTTGTTTCTTTTCAATCTAGCGCCCGAAGCTCTTTCAGAAAACACCCAAAGAAGGAAAGAGAGAAAGAAAAAAGAACAGAAAAACAAAATACATGCAACGACAGATGTGCGCCGGTCATCACGGCGACCGACCGAGACAAACGAGAAGTCACACGGGGAAGGAAGAGGATTCAGCGAGAGGGAGAGAGAAAGGTGTTGGAAGGAGAAGATAATTGCAGAGACCGTTCCAGGGAATTGGCTTTTATCGAACGCGTTATCGAGCGTAGCCCGGAAGCCTATACAGCGAGGACCAGCGAAGCTCCTGCTGCTCTCGGTCCGTGTACGAAACGACGCCGACTACACCTTCCTCTTCCTGCCGCTATTGCGGCATGCATGCGTGGGACGACTACTACAGCCAGCTTTTTTTTTTCTTTTTTTTTTTTTTTTCATCACGAAGCAGCCTAGGAGAATAAGACTGCAACGGTGACGGCAAGAGGCAGAAAGAGCGACGACTGAGAACCGTTTCTCTCTATTACATGATATAGCACGAAGCGTATACCCTCGCCTGTTTCGAAGATGGGTCAAGGGCGCGCGGAGAATGGCGCTGCGCAGCGCCGTTGCGCTCGTTTCTTTGTTTCCCCTCAGTGGGCGTAGTACGTACGGACCCGAGACTCTATTATTTGGTGCTTCCGTTCGTTTTTCCTTTCCACGCCGAGAAAGCAGCGAGCAGAGAAACGACCTAGAATGGAGAGGAATGTATAATGAGCTCGGAGTGAAAACAAAATAAAATAACAGCAACGCATGAGCGGGGAGGCAGAAGAAAAAAGAAAATGAAGTCGGCACCGGTTCGTTATCTGAAGAAACTGCGCGCAATAAACGCGATGAGCAGTGAAAAAGAAAATCCTTTTTTCGAATTTAGAATAGCACGCGCGTTTTGCAGTCGCTGTGTGGAATCCGAGAGGCCTACCCCCCCCCCCCCCCCCCCCCCCGCGCTCCTTTTCAATGCCGGCCACGCGCAGAGGGTTACTGGCTCTGCGCGCACATTGTTTCGCTTTGTTTGTATCTACTCTGCGATCGATAACGAGAAAACCGATTGCAACATTATCCTCGACTGTAAGTGCGCGGAGAAAGGGCGAACACTGTCACAGTGTTTTCTTCAGAGGCATATGGGATTCGCCGATGGTATACAGAGATTGCAGGCTTTCCTCACAGTGCCCGATCATTCGCAAGTGCATCCGCCGAAGAGCGTATAATACGACGCACAACATTCGTCTACAGAACAGGTATATCAGCCTAAAGGGTCACTGCAGCGGGCAGTTGTCCGAGACGTACGGGGATGGTGCCTGTACAGGAACTATGGGAATAAGAAACGGTGCAGAAGAACATATAAAGGTCGAAAAACGAAACCTGCAGAATAGACCGAGATGCGCTTTAGCGGGGGAGAAGCTCAGAGCTGTACGCGATTTCCGCTATCCCCGCTAACATTATTTACGTTAAGCGCTCCCCTATATCAGGCTCCCATCTAAATCTAAATTCCGTTTCCTTTCTTTTTTAGGTCTGTGAGTTCTTAACCTGTTTGGATGCAACTTAGGCAGCCTGCTCTGAGGCACCCATAAAGGAAGCGTGGACCCAGCGCGAGCACGTTTCGCTTTTATGCACTCTTATCACGGCCGTTCTCGCGAGATAAAGCGCGCGTTTATAGGCGAGAAATCTATGACCGCGGATGGTGGTATATCTTTCTCGGGTCGACGTTGCAGGTGCAAGTAATAGCAAGCGTATATACAATGGCGACTGGAAAAGCGCTCAGCTTTGATTGCACACGGAGTGGACGCCTGAGAGTTTAAACGGAAGATGAAACTAGAGCTAAACTCGCGAACGAGGTTTTTCCCAGGAGTGTCGTTATCTGCTGCCGCAGGGCTGTGTCTTTGTGAAAGTATTTGGATTCTTAATGATCTATTCCATCAGCTCAAGAATACGTCCGCTTATTTCTCATTTCTCGTGAACAGACTACCTTCCTACTTGATACTGTTGTTTGGATTTACAGACTCTCATTTGAATTTTGATACCCACGTCTTGATAGCGCTCCCAAATGCCCAGCCTTGGTCGAATTAATTCGACATCTCACAGTGGAGGCATTGCGTAGATTTTAATGATGCCATACTTGAATGATGCCATACTTGAATGATGTCACACCCGTGTTCCTTCTCTTCTGTCCTTGATTTTCGCCGTCAACGCCCTAAGAAAACAGTCTTTCGTTTTCTACTGTGGGACGAGCTGCACATACAGAGGACAGAAGCTAATTTGGTTGGTAGGGTTTAACGTCCCGATCCGTTAATGGACGGCTCCGAAGATTTCGACCACCTGGAGTTCTTTAACGTGCGCTAAGACCGCACAGTACATGGGCTGCTTGCGTTTCGCCTGAAAAGCAGCCGCCGCGGCCGGGATTCGATCCCCCGTCCTTTGGTTCTATAGCCGAGCGCCCTAACCAATAAGCCACCGCGGTGGGTAATGGGGCCGAAATGTTGGCTAACTCCCACCTTAAAAGAACATATAGCTGATAAACTAGGACGCCTTTCGAACGCCGGCAAGGTATGAAACATACAAAAGGTTCCCACTTTCGCACCGGTATCACGAGGCCGATCCAGCGACCACCTTCACACCCGCTGCCCAAAGCGAGGGAACGATCTCGGGTGGCGGGGCCAGGGGACACACGGGTCAAGTTTCGACCTCCTGGTAGCATATTTAAATCGCGGTCGGCGGTCGGAGAGGATATGGGCGTACGGGAGAGTGAGAAGGAGAGCAGCTTTGGTTGGGTGTGCGCATACATCAAGACGGAGGAAAGCCACAGTTGCAGCGGCCTGGGCCTCTCTCGGCGTACGGCTTCTTTAAATTCTGGGTAGGCCATCACTGCCCTGCAGAGACGCCGGACCGCGGAACAAGACCGAGAGGCGAACGTAATGGAAGAGACGATCGGCAGAAGAGAAGACGGAGGGGACCTTTCTCGTCTAGCTCTTCGTGTGGTTCTTCTGCCACAGTTTTTGAAGATGGCTGAACCCGATAGCGAATAGCGAAAGCCGCGCGCGGTTCGCGAGCCAAGCCAAGCCGATGCGCCGGAGACGACAGGACGTGCGGTGCATGGGTCTGTGGCAGAGTGTGCGTCGAGCAGTGCCGCCGTGACCGACTCTCTGATCTCTGTGTCGCCCAAATCTCTCGTTCTCGCTCATCTCTCTGCTTTTAGGCGAAACGATCGCTTCTCTTTTATACCGTCGCTTTGCTGAGAAAACGGGCCGTATTCAGCGAAAAGCAGCTAAGCGTCTTCGCTGTGCTTCAGTCCATGACTTTTCTTTTTTCCTGTCTTTGAAGCTATAGTTCTGCGCGCAGCGGCCGCATTTTTGTGTTTCTTTTTGGTGTATACGATGTGTACGTGCAATGTGCGTCCCAGATCGATTGCATGTCTCTTCCCGCGAGTGCGTTGACAGACGCCCCATGAACGTTTCTCTCGGAGGTCACCAGTGGTGCGGCAATGGGAAAACAGAATTAGGGCGGACTACGAGGGAGAACACTGCTTTCGAAATAAGGGCAGGCTTCAGGAACACTCTGCGACTTTCTCAGACTTGGCGGAAATCAGGATAAAAAAATAATAGAACAGTCCACGAGCACGGAATCATTCCAGAGCCTCACTTTAAAAGTGCGGCAACAGAGACCTTTAGCATGACACTCGGTTTAATTGACGACGGCATATGTCTATGCTAGCACGCATCCGCTATGCTACAAGCATCTCTCTTCTTCGCTACAAGCTCAACATAAGCTCCCCCGCAAGAAACGCGATAAATCGTAGTACGGCCTGCGTAGTTCGTGATAAAAGCTGAATGGACTCTCTGAGAGGACATTAACGCGCCAACTACTACAGAAGCAGCAGCAAATCACCTTCGTGGAATGACCGACACTCTATTACATAGCGCATTTAGCGACTCGCCACGCGTTGCCGCTTGACATGGGGGCGCCAGCCAGGGAGGGGGAGTCACTGCCACGCTGTGGTCAGGAATGCAAGCACTAACAAACCGAACAGCACAGCACACTGCCGTCGCGCCAGAAGGATTCCAGACTCCGGCAGACGATGTGCGCAGGCCCTTTGCTCCCTTTCTTCTTGATTCTCTCTCTCTCTATCTATCATTCCTCTATCATTTATATATTTTTTATTTTCCTCCTAAGCGACGGCTATGAGCGCCAGAGCCCTCGGCCCGAAGACAGAGCCGACGGAGCAGCAGCTAGCATGCGTGGTTAAGGGGATTCCTTTGTTGCCGAAGCCGTAAACGAGAAATACGACAGCGCCGCGGGGTCAACCGGCCCTGCCCGAAGAGGCTCGGCACAGTTTCGTGCAGCACGGCAGATGCCGAGCAGGCGTGTGCAGGGAAAAGGAATGCAGTATCCGCGCATCCCAATGGTCCGCGAGGTGCTTAAATTCTGCCGTGAATACCGATAAACTTGTGGGAATGGCCCAGAAAAAGGAGGACGCTGAGCGTGAGATGTGCGAGGCTCGACCCGCTGGGTGGCCCCCGTTTGCACGGTTCTCGAGGAATGTACGCACGTGGGCGGCACACGGCGAAGCCTGCAACGTGGAATTATTACTCTGGACCGCTTGTGTGACCCCCCCCCCCCCCCCCCCGCGATTTTGACCCCATTTATTTTGTTTAGAGTGTGTATGGTGTTTGGTGCGCTTAAGAAGAAAAAAAATACAACGCAACGTGGTCGAAAGTATACTTTGCACGCCACAATTGCGATGTTAAGCTGCGCTCAAAAAGTAATAGCTTCTTATGGAGCACTGTTCATTCAAAATGTATGAAATTAACAAATATTATAGCGGCATGTTGTAGGTTCTTAGTCATTTTCAACGAAATATTAGTTCATTTTTTTTTTTTTTTTGTCTCCGATTAAAAAAGGTATGCATGTCCTCTTTGCAGTACCTTTTTTTCTTTTTTCGTTCATTGTGCACGGCCGACAATGCAAATGAACGAAGCCAAATTTAGCTGCGTATGCTTCCCCATCCTCCTTAGCTCGACATCGTCCGATTTTCATTTTTCAGAAAGCCGAGAACATAATTCGCGCCGTGGGGCCAGCTACTACAGGTGATAGTGCCCTTGTTCACCGGTGGCACAAAACCTTACAAGTTGACGAAGATTTCAGTGAAAAATATTAATAGAGGCCCGGAAGATATGCGACCGTATGCTTCGTGAGTTTTATAAATGTTGATTAAACAGTGTTCGAAATTGAGAGGCACTACTTTTTGAACACTCCTCGTATTAATATACGATTACTACTGCTATTGTTCTACTGCTACTAACACTAGTGATGCTACTATTACTGCTACTAGAGCCACCCCGATCAAGGCCCATTATGCTACATATGCCAATGCCTTCATTCACTGCTCCTGCTACTGCCACTATGTGAACTCCGAATCTTGACAGGTATGCTGCTATAAATGATTCCTGTGCCTCTATAGTTACTTCTATAAGCCCTCATCCGCACTGAACGAAATCACTGGAAAGAGGACTTCATTTTTTTTTCGTGTTCTAAAAGTGGGAATCGTTTAGTAGCGGGCACTAGCGTGTTGGCCCACTTTAGTGGGGCACCTTGGCAGAGTCTGAATGACATCTCTCTCTCTCTCTCTCTCTCTCTCTCTCTCTCTCTCTCTCTCTCTCACTGGATTGTGGTCCGAGCGAAGAGAGTAGTGCACACTTCAAAGGTGAAGCGGTCAACATATCCTAGAGATGTTGAGTGTGTACAACTGAGGCCACTTACATTTCAAAATGGTCACTTCGGTCGCACAAAATCTGATAGTTGGACACAACTGAAGAAGCCCCCCCCCCCCTCCTCCCGCTGCCAGGCTTAATCACCATTACAGTTGCTAGTGTGACAGCGCAGAGGGTGGCAGATTAGCCACTCGGAAGATGCCACTGGCTGAGGGACCTTCTTCAAGGGCACCTGCCGCTTTTGTTTTTTTTTTTTTTAGTTATACCCGGCCATAGCAACTTTAACCGCGCGTTTAACAGCGACAGTACAAGGTACACGGCGACTGCTAGCAAATAAACATAAAAAAAAGCGTTGCACACATGGAGGAAGGAAACAACTTAGGAGAGGCCCTTGCCATTCCCAATGCATTGGAGAAAGTGTGGCGGAAGTGACGTCAAAATTTAGGGTTAACCAAGTCGGGCCATTAGCAACGGCGACGCGTTGCTATGAAAACTCGGACCACTAGCAACAGCGTTGCTAAGGGCCCTAGGTACGTGAGCGTCGCGGAGAAAGGGTAAAGGAGGAGGAGAGACGTTGCAGCGTCCGGTCGCGGCGCGGCCGCGCCGGCTTCAAAAAAATGACGTCAGGGCCTCTCCTAAGCTTTCCTTCCTCCATGGTTGCACATTTAGTCCAGAAATTTCGATCTGTACACAACGTAACTGAACGATTATCAAGCACATTAGTCGCGGCAAGCTTGCGAATGTACATATCGACCTCGAGGGATGCTTACTGTTTTACGTTCTCTTTTGCCGGACACAACTGATGGCGGGTTGATGACCACGTGACAATGCTACGAGAAAGTTTCGGGATGTCGAAGACGCCCCCATACGCCGCAGACAGCCGCTGGAAAGCGCCGTCAGCGGAATATTGTAGAAGGAATCCGCGAATAAAGGGGCCCTTAAGAGCAGAGACTGATAGCACCCATGCTACGGATGGATAGTCCGCAGCCTCTCGAGCGTGGCTTGCGGCACGAAATAACGGCACTGGGCTCTCTCCCTACAGAAGCCACTCAAATGGAATCCCCACAACCGTCGCTCTTCCCAGAGGGGCAATGCTATGCGCATTTCCCGATTGGCCGGCTGTGCGTACTTAAATGTATTATTTGTGCCGTTGTATCGCAAATGGTCCCGGTCGGCGCAATTCAAAAGCGCTTCACTATCGCCACATCGCTCCCAAAAGAAAGCCTCGCTCGTCCATCACTTTGGACGAGGCGGCGGCTCGGGAGGACGACTTCGAGAGAGCGCGCTCTGCGCAAAGACAGACAGCCAGACAGAGAGATGCCGCGCAAGGCTATACATACGAAGCGAGGAGGCATGGTAAGCACGTGTATCAGATATGCGAAACAAATAGACAAAGAAGAATCTCAGTGGTTGTGTTTCTTCCCGCATCGCGTTAGCCTTGGCTAAGCGTTCTTCCAGACGCAAGCCGGAAATGCGTTCAGGCTTCGTTGGAGAGCTGCCGCTTCTTCGGCCAGCGGTTTTGCGTTCTGCTCGCTCCTAGCCACGGCTCAGTCAGAGGGTGAGCCAGCAGCGCTGCGTATGCGCCCGCAGATCTAGGCGATAGAAATCTAGTTTGGTCAGGCAGTGCAAAGTTTACGAACGAGCTGCGTCGAGCACGATTTCCGGTGTGCATCCATACGGGCAACCGAAGTTAAACACCGCTTGGGCCTCTTTCACTCTCGTTACGTCGCGTGAGGCTATAGGACGGTTTCCACCAGCTGAGAGGGAATAGCTAACGCCAGAGAAAAGCAAACAAGGAACGGTTGTGCATTGAATAATGTGAGGTTGACATTTACCCCTTTACGGGCCTTTGTGCTATGACACAGAGAAATGTCGCTTACAACTTCCTACAAGACAAGCCGGAACTTCTGGAGTGGGCGGTAAGTGATGTGAGAGGCGCAAGAGAGGAAGGGGGTGTAGAGGGAGGGGGAATCGCCGGTCGTGTACAGAGGCACACGGTACTTCCGAGGTCCCCTCACGCGAGGCAAAAAGAGCATCTTTTTTCTGAAAGGAGAGAGCTCCTCGCAGACGGCCATGCTCATTACAAGGTTCAGTCAAACGTTCGCACATCAAACAAGAGAAATGTCCTAGCTGTCCGCCTGCACACACTACGAACAGAACACGGCGTACCGCAGAGTTCTTTGTGCTTCTGTTGCTTCAAATTCTTCATGCAACTTTCTCCTCTTTTCGCCTCTAAATGTTCTCTACCCCCCCCCCCCCCCCCCCCTACACCGGAGACAGGCGTCTTTCCGCATCCGACGCCATTTGCCAGCCTGTTTACCTCCCGTCCTTATATGTCTGGTCAACATTCGTTGCAATAATAACAAAAAAAATATCACAATACTAAGAGGAAGCAGCGAATAAACGCGGCAAGGAATTCTTCGACAGGCACTTAAGAGCCACCGGGGCTAAAAGGAGACAAGCAGTAGACAGGAGAAAAAACTGGGCACATATGCGCCGCTCCCGAGATGGAAAAAGTAAGCGCACTGAGGAATAAACCTCGAGCAAGGGCCCCTTCGAGACGCTCATGTATGAGTTTCCACAGTACGACCCACTTAAGCGCAAAGCTTTCCTCACTGGCTGGGGGAGTCAAGGGCGCTACACGATGAGTAAGTGCTCACGGCGAGACGGTCCGGTTAATTTGGGGCAGCGGGAGGATCCTCCCTTTTGTATTCGGCCCTGGCGTCGTCTCCGGGAATAATGAGCAGAAACAGTGGCGGCGGCAGCAGCACCGAAGCATAAAGAAAGAGGAGCGCCTTAATTAGGAGCAAAGGAGAATGTGATTCATTAGAGTGATCTGCCGCTGGTGCGGCGCTGCGCTTCGCGCGATACTGCTCGCGCTAGAGCGCGCGCGCGCCACGCAGGGTGGACGCGAAAGGGAGCGGCGGCGAAGGGCGCACGCGCGGCTGGGTGCGCACCGGTCGGCACCGCGGCAGTTTTCGTGCAGTGCGCCTGCGCGTATCCAACCGCGAAGGCTAAGCTTCGGGGACTCTGCAACCGCGCTTTCTTAAACAAATCGCCCAGCCATATGACCATTCATTCATTCATTCATTCATTCATTCATTCACTCGCTCAGCGGATGTGCTTCGTCGAGATACTAAAGGTGGTGACCTCAACTTGGTTCGAAAAACGTCTGGCGTGGCGCAAAACTGTTCATGCGATGGACCGGCAAACAGAGGCGAGATAAAGGCTGGCAACCGCGAGGTAGGCAAACTTGCACCATGCCGATTTCGCTGGCATTTTTCGAGTCTGTTACGTAAAAAGGACGAACTCAACATCGAAGGTCCTTCACAGGATCAGCCTCGCTGACGCTGCACGCAATTGGTGAGAGATGACTCAGTAGTGGAGCATTCGCTAACCCCCTTTACCACACTTGCCGTTCCAGTATCGGCGCGTGAAAGGACCAGCGCGCACCGAGCCGGCCGAGCTGCTTCTGTCTTTCGCTTTCTCCTTCGGCCGCGGCTACTGAGAAGGGCCCCCCGTATTCACACGAACCCAGACAAAGCATCGTTCGGCCTCAAGGAGCGTGGACAAAAGCAGCGTGCGCCAGAGATTATAGGACACGGTGTGCGACGACGCTAACTATAAAAGAAGGCTGATACGAGCAGCCAAAGCAGCACAAACGGAGGCGAATGACCTGATCGGGGAGCCACTATGTAGGGCTGGGTGCTACACGCTACTATTTTGGTCCTCGCATCTCGTTAGTTTCGTAAAGGCTGAAGTTTTGGAATCATACACACACGCACAGGGTTCGGTAAAGTCGAAAACAGAATACGCAGTGAATACTAGTACGCGCCAGCTCCAGCAGTATACGCATTTTTCCTTTGTACCGGCCGACGAGGAGTAGAGATATCGCCACACGGCTCTCAGTGACGTCTCCCTATAGACATCACATGATCACCTGAGTACGAAGGGAATCCGGTTAAAACTGCAACTTGCTCGTGCATAGCATGCAATTTATTATTCCATTTTTTTTTTCTGGAGTCTCAAGCAGCAAATTCGCGTCATTGTCACATTATTTAGCCAGCTTCTCCAGCTTCATACCGCTGGAAACAAGCAGAGAAGAAGCCTTTGAATTTACGAGCCTATTTCAGTTCATTTTCGGCTGTTTTGATTGCTCAGGAGTCAAGACACATGCACTTAATACTTGCCCTCCACCTACGTGCGACAAACCGGAACACATCCGTCTCCGCGCAGTTTAGAAAGGAAAATAATAATACTAAAAAGGAACGCAGAAAAAAAAAACGGGGGGGGGGGGGGGGGGGGGGGGACGAAACACTCGACGCATCAAACTTGGTGGACGGCCAAATGGCTCTGAAAGAGAAGTTTCCCAGTGAAGCCCATGGGAGAGCTCTTAGCTTATTTAACATTCATAGTGTAATTTTTTCATGCTGTTGCACGCAAGAAATGGTTTGAAGCGTTAGTGATGACCATCTCTCGCTTAGGAAGGCCACAAGTACCTCTTGTTGCGCGTCGAGAGACTTGGCGAAAGGCTGCTCGACCTTCCATTTCATAGATGTAGCTACAACATTTACTAGGGTAGCTTCAAAAAAAAAAAAAAAAAAGAGAAAGAGCAAAGACAAAACCCTCGCGGTCATGCTATTGCTTCGTTTACGGAAGTACAATAGTAATTTATAAATTCGTGTCTCTTAATCCAGGCCTTTGAGCTGGATTGACTGAAAACTCAGTATGCTTTTTTTCTCTGACAAATGTGCCGAAGCGCTTCAAGCAAGCCGCTGCGACTCCCCATTTCAAAGGTTCGGTATATATATACGTGTCACCGCGGTGGCTCTTCCGGGAATTGAGTCGGAGTCGGCGGGGGCAACGCTGTCCCGCGCTGTGGTTCCGAATTACGAAGGGACCCATCAATCTCTAAGAGGCTAATAGTCAAAACGCATCGCGCGTTCTCGACAGACAAAAATAAAAAAAAAAGAAGAAGAAAGCAAGAAAGAGACAACGTCACATATTTCGCTTGGAATCGGCATGAAACGTGCCTTTTTTGGAAGAGAAGCCGCGGAAGAACCGCGCTGCAGATCAATCTTCCTCCGTAATCCGCAAATCCAGTGACACTCGTAAAGAATTTCGAAGGGAAAAGAGGGTAAGAGAGAAAGAGAAGAATGTACACAGGCGGAGAAATACAGTCACTCGCGAATGTATATATATGTATATGCCCAGTGTATATATCACGCGCATATACACAGACATCTAGATAGGTATATACATAAACAGAGACGTATATATAACTCTAAGATATGAGCGAAGGCTGAGACAATGCGCGCCGCGGATTTGTTTCAAGAGAGACCGCGCACGGAAGCAGAAGCGAGGGAAGGGCGATAAAGGGACGAGGCCGGCACTCGAGTATCTCACGCACAGACGGCGTAGGCATGCGTAGGCCCCAGTAGCCGAAGAAGAATAGGGTGATTGTCTTTGACGCAGCGGCGGGGGCTCCTCTGCGCTCGTCGGAGTCCGTTTCCGAAGGCGCATCATAATGCGGGTCAGCGCGCCGCGCACGTCCAGCGCGCTGCGACGCAAGATTCGTCAACGTCTTGGGAGGTCGCACGCACAGGGCACACGTGCCACCGCGCATGCGCTAAGCCTAAACTGAGGAGACCTTTTCTTACATTTATTTTGGTTCCCCAGCTTTGTTTGCTGTTGTGCTACAGGGGCTGCGCTCTCGGTGGAACGTCGCTGCTTAGGAGAACGCTTGTATAGTTTGTTGGCTGCGCACAAACATATACACTGCATATGATTTTGTATATGTACCCTTGTACATACTCTAAAGGTGCGTGGATGGCCTCTTGTAAGCTGAGATGAGCATACAAGGTCTGTCTACGTATACGTATACATATACATGCCTTCAAGAACACATATCACCACCCGGAGGGGATACGCAGATTAGCCGATATATAAAGAATCAAAGAAATAACGTACGAGCAGGCTCTTTTTCTTCTTCTCCGGATGCAAAAAATACGAAAAAGGAACGGAACACAAATTTTGCTTTGCAATTAGGTGACCTTCTAATGCTGTCACTCTTTCTTATACTGTTCCTCATAACACTTTGGCTTAAGAAGGAAGACCACAAAAAAAAAAAAAAAAAAAAAAGACAAACGGGATCATTTCGGTAGCTCCCTCTTCGGCCAGCACCTCCAGGAAAAATGACAAGAACGGTTCGTGACAGCTCGCGCCGACATTTTGTCAAGGCGCTCTTCTCTGCAATCAGGAGTCCCATGTACTGACACCGGCTTTTCGCTTCAGATTTTTACTACACCCCAATATTAATTCGTCCAGTCGGGTAATGATAAGAAAGCCGAGCATTCGCAACAATTTTATCTCGCTAATGCGAGAAGGAAACTAAGCGAGTTCCAGAAGCGATGCGCTGCAGCCAGATAAGCAGCGTCAAACATCCACACGTGTACTTGTGCACGCAACTTGTGTACGTCGTTCAGCAGTATGCAAATAGCGCGGTAACCTACCAACAAGCGGTCATTTCGCTGTGTCTATACTGAAAAGAGCGATGCTGCGACTTGAAAAGAGCCAGAATGCTGTAAATTTAAGCCGAACTTCATAAACAGCTCATGCCGCCGCACCAAGAGATGCATCAGTGCGTGATGGTTTTCTAACATGCATACAGCGTTCAACATAGTCATGATTAATTGCTACGAAAGTGACTCGAAGTATAGAAGTCATCATCACTGAACAGAACTCTTGCATCATGTCTGCGTTTTCTAACATGCATACAGCGTTCAACATAGTCGTGATTAATTGCTACCAAAGTGACTCGAAGTATAGAAGTCATCATCACTAAACAGAACTCTTGCATCATGTCTGCGCTCAGCGCAGACATGATGCAACGCTGTATGCATGTTAGAAAACCATCATCAGCGCAGACATGATGAAAGAGTTCTGTTCAGTGATGATGACTTCTATACTTCGAGTCACTTTCGTAGCAATTAATCACGACTATGTTGAACGCTGTATGCATGTTAGAAAACCATCACGCACTGATGCATCTCTTGGTGCGGCGCTCCACAAACGAGTGACTATCAGCTTGCAAGTATGCTTGCAAGAAAAGGAAGTGAAGCCTATCTAGAGCGGGCAGAAATAGTTTTTCCTTTCTTTATTTTTGTTTCTCTAGCCGACACTCGGCAGCTCATTAGCGATCGCTCGCCGCCAGATTTTTGGCCGATCTCTTAAACTGGGTACGTGCCATTCGTCATGAAGTAAAGAAGAAAAAGTGCAGCGGCATAAGATGCGCAGGCAATAACTAAGCGCGATCACGGCTGCCTGCGCACCACCCACTTAACCCGGGGTGAGATGTTTGCAGCATAGAGGGTCACGTCGTCGACGCGATTAATGAACTTAACTGGAGTCTGTCCCGCGTCTGGACTGGAACAACGACCTCTGGCAGTAAGGTTTCGGAAAAGCAAAAATAAAAACAGTGCGCGCACCTTCAACGCAGGCTATGCAGGGACAAGTCCAATAACGGGCCACGAACATCGTAAGCAATTATGGAGCTATGTTCGGGTGAGTCATTAACCGCTGAGACACACTGTCATTAACGCCTTCTTCTAGTCGTCTTCGAGAAAAAAAAAAAAAAAAAGGTTTTTTTTCGTTCCGTTAAAACAGCGTATCGTTTAAAGGTGCAAATATTGCTGTGATCGTTCGTGCTTCAAGTAGTCTTGTGTCTATTCGATTGCTACTTAAACACACCGTACATCAAGAGCGTTTCCGCGGACAACGCACCGAATAACAATAATAAAAAAAGAGAGAAATGTCCGCGTCCGTGGTTTGCTTTTCGGGGGCAGCACGGTACAAAAGCGGGTCAATGTGTTCGTCCTCGAGCATCGCTAATTGAAAACCGACGATCGATCAATTTCATGGCCCAGTCCATAGCCTCGGGACACCTAAGCCTCAGAAGAGCTCGCGCAGTTTACGCGCGACAACTCATTACGTCGCCTTGTTGCGTAGTGCGACGATTAGTTATAACAATACAAGAAACAAAAAGCTCCGCCGGCCGTTTTGTGGCTTCTGAGAGGCAAACAGGAAAAGACGCGAACTGCCGGCGGGCTACAGTTACAGATTCTGTCTCGATCGAGTACTTCTCAGAAAAAGGCATTGCATTAAGTGCCATAAAAACGGGTCCACTGATTCGCTTTACAGTCGGCGTAAGCAGGCCGTCGAGAACCGCAGTGGCGCGGCCAGTTTTGTAGTGCTGGCGTGAGACGGACCTCAATGAGCGAGACGGCTGGTTTGAGCACGCGTCCAGCGCGCCTTTCTTATTGCAGACTCTTTGCCTGCTTGCTTCTACGCCGCCGTCTGAGAAAAAGAGAGAAGCGAGGCCAGTCAGCATAGGATGCGTCGCGCGTTATTGGGGGCGACCCGAATGGGTGGAAGGAACGCGTTGGAATGGCGCGCCGTACGAAGGCACGCCGCGGGCGACGCGGACGGGAAAGAAGAAACGAGACAGTGTATACAGCGAGCAGCTGAACACGTATTATAGGTATAAAATGCTGTACGCGCGCGTAGTACAAACCCCTGTTGGTCAAGTAACCGCCTCCTCTCCCCCGATCTGTAAAATAACTTTTCTCAAGAGTGTGCCAGCCGAGCTCAACACATGACGATGTCGATGGCCTCTATTCAGAACGGTCTCGAATCACGACTGTGGTCGCTAATCGCGAATCGCCGATGCATGCGCCTAGCGGTGTAGTGCCCGTGTGTGTGCAACCTCTGTTGCCGGGCTCGCGGATGATGATGGCTGCAGGGCACAGTGCCTCCCACTGTACACTCGCACGCCCTCCGTGTTTCTGTCTGTGCGTAGTACATGCTGTGCACTGCAGAGACAATATATATACATGTATGGAGGGGTGGTGTTAGGCATCAAAGCATTGCCGCTGCACGTACATTACAGCGGGTCGCGCCCTGAATGTGCGCACACGCGCGAGCGAGCGTCTCCATGGAGTCTCAATTACGAAAAGGCCGCGAAGTAGATGCGGCGTGGATGTGCCGAGCGGAGAAATTAGGCCCGGGGATAAGGCGCGTGACTGAGTATGTATATGCGAGGGAGGCGGACTGCGAAAATGGCCGCTGTAGGAAGACGCCACGCCGCCCGTGGACTCGGCAAACCGGTGCTTACGGTGCACTGAGGTGCTGCGGCCACGATGGGAGACGTGTACAGGCGAAACCCAGGGACAGCTCGAAGGTGGCGGTAATCCCGACATAGTGATGACATTGACTAGAGGAAAAGACGTGGAACGTAACCGGTAATCGTACAAGTAGCAGTGACTCGCAAGTCGCAAGGTTTTCACTGGCTACGGGCAGCTCAATGATATTGCTACGAAGACGACAAAACGGGCAGTGGCGCGGGCGGTGTGCTCGCGCTAGGCCCGCTGGCCATTACAGCATATTTCATTGTCATGTCATCACGTCGTCCTGTTTCTGTTGTGTCGCCGTGTTCCATCGCTTGTCATGCCACCACGTAACAATATGTCCGACTGAGGACATCCTCAGAAGATAATCTCGCCACGAAGGCTGAACTCAGCATTGCGGGAGAACATGTTCTATGCTTGTTAGCTATTTCGATGGATGACTCCTCTTGAAAGGGTGTAAAACAACGCCTTTGGACTACCACAACGCAGTCAATTTCAGTGCTTCGGAGAATCGAAACAGTTTATGAACTTGAAGACGAGGTGGCAAACTCGCATCAACGGCATTCGATTGGGCGCGCTAAACCATGTGTATTGTGTACGATAAAAAACAAACAGTAGAAAAAGGTACGGCGTACTACAAACAGTACAACCCGGAAGCAGGCAACAGTCTTGACAACGCTTTTTAAAATCCATGCTCCGGAGTCCCGCACGCATCATTGGAGGCCTGTTCATAAAACGTCAGAGTTGTCATCGTGTGTGGCTCTCTTCAGAGCCTCATCAGTTACAGATAAATCGCGCTCGAAATATCTGCAGGAAGAGGCCGCAACACAAGCGATTGAAACGGCGACAAAAGACGTCTGACAGCGGCCGCGACTGCAGCGGGGTCGCGGGAAATGAAGAGGACCAATGGCGGCACGGCGCGAGTGGAAGCTGAACGCCTCGTCGAAGTAGGAAGCCACCACTTGAGCGGTGGACGTCATACGATCGACGTCGAGCGGGGAACTCGTCTCGCAGCCTTCCGTCGCCGCACACCATCGTGCCGGCGACGAGCTGCTTCGAGCAGTCAGTGTAGTACGCTGGGTACAGGCGTCGCGAATATAAGTGCACACAATCAGTGAACGTGAAAAACACACACCGAGAAAGTGGTAAACAGTTGAGGCTAGAGACACGGACCGTGAAAGGACACGTGGGTTTGTGTGCTCGGCGCGCGCCCCCTCTTTTTGAAAGCCGCCGCAGTGACGAATGAGGAACACCCACGATCCCGGCACGTTTGCGTCCGAGCCCGTGCGCGTCTTTCATAAAGGCCCACTTGACGCTGTCAGGCACCTCGACAAGGAAATATATGGGGGAGGAGGAGCGCAGATGTCGTGCGCAAGAGCTGTGGAGGACACAGTACGAAGACACGACGAGCGCTAAACGCTTCTATGTAGTAGTCAGCCTTGTAGGTCACGTCAGTTGTAAACAGTTCGATTTATAATGTCCCATCCCCTGAATGACTCACATCGGCAGTGAGGCACAGTATGCAGTGCAGGACTCCGGGTCAATTTATAGCACCTAGGTTTCTGTAACGTGCGCTGACATCGCAGAGTACATGGGCGTTTTTGTATTTCGCTTGCAGGGACAAGTCGGTCACCGCCGCTTGCGGCGGCGGCTAGCCTGCTACCGAATTTTTATCTTTCGTAGGCCATCATTGCACCCGCCACCGCTTTGGTGGTGGACGACGGCCGTTGTTGCGGCGCGCGTTTTTCTCCCCCTCTTCCTTTTCTCTCTTCTCTATTTTTTTTTTCTTCTGTCCGTACGAGGCAGCGGAGGTGGCTCAGCTACAGAGACAGTAGCAGGCCCGTGCAATTTCGTTTCCTTCTTCCTACAGCCACACCAACAACAACAAAGAACATCGGAGTATTTTTTTTTTTTCGCTTCCATCGAAATGAGGCCGAGGACCAGATTGAACTCGCGGATCGAATTCGCGAGGCGAACGCCAAAACCACTAAGCCATTGCGGCGAATGTTGGTTTGTTAAGCGTTTAAGTGCCACTGTTAATGGCCTTAATAACATTATCGAGACTAACGATTACCGACTGTACACGCAGTCGACTGCTCGCAGCCCAAACGGCGATCGAAGGAAGAAATTAGACCAAAACGCAGAGCGCCGAGTTCGAGTTCCCATTTGAAATGCTGGGTACTTAGGTTATGATACGCTTTATACCAGCCATTCTAGTATTTGACATCATTTATAGAAGGAGCAGCCATAATTGCACTGTGGCCATTTATGCGGTCGGGAAAAAAAAGCAAGAGTGCATTCTGATGAGCACTTTAATAGGAACGGTATTGTCAGTCTCTTTTTCCTTTTATGTATTTTTTTTTTTTACGCCAGAAAAGTCATTTCAGCGGCAAAAGTTTCCAGGACGCCATGCGTAGTTCTGAGCTATATAAGCGAAAATAAGTGGTCTAATCAGTGTCCGTACACGATTACATCACTGCTTGCTTCTCCGCATCCGATGTAATAAAGGAGCGGACACGCAACACGCTTGTACCCCTGAGGACACCGCGCAGGTCGAACGCCCCGCCGAACTGGCCTAGCACGTAGTCAGGCCGTCTTATCCAAACTCGAGCGGCGCGTGCTCATGTGGCGAGGCACAGATCAGCCCTGATCAGGCAGCGTATCAATATGGCCCAATTACATATTCACAAGACGGCAGCGATATCGCTCTTGCTCGATCAGCGAGACATGTGAGCCGAGAATTCTTTGATTCCAAGGGCGTTAAAACTTTCGTCAAGCAGGTACAGGCACGTACAGGCACGTTTCAGTGGAAACAGACCGCACTGCGCAATATATAATATACACGCGTGGCTTACAGCCCGAGGCGCGTTCTGTTGCCAACGCATATGTATTTTTGTGGCGAAAATTGTCGTCGCGGTCACCTTTTTGGAGAGATGCGTGAGCCCCATGAGAATCGGCGATACGTGAGTTAAGACCACACGAGTGACAATTACCGAGCGTAATCGCGAGAGACGGCTGCATGTTTGTTCAAAAATGGTTCCGATTTTTATTCGGCAGCCGTCTCTTGCTCGTGCGTCTCTTCGCGTCGTCTTGCTTTCACCTCAAGTTAACGTTCTCGCCGCTCGAGTATTCTTATAACACGCGTGAATGTTATAAGCCCTACGCAGCTAAGTGCGCCGTCGGCAATAACATGCTCATCACGCTTTCCGCACTTTGAAAGCATTTTAAAATCGAAAGCAACTTTCCTTGACGGCGTCGATCCCCGGTGTAAACGGCATTATATATTTCTATTTATTTCGGTCGCATTCGATCGCTCTGATATTTATAATTTCTTTATTTTTATTTTTTATGCGAGAACGCTGCAAGGCTCCCACGCGTGTAAGCTGCAAGGCTCCCAGCCCACAACGTGCCAAAATCTCGCCGAGCGCGTTTCTTGTCTTCGGTCGGGATTCTTATCATTTCTTATCATAACCACGACCATTTCCCCCCCAGTTTATATCACCTGTATTGCCTCGGCTAGACAGCCAAATGCCTTTCTTAACGCTCGACTAGCACTCGCCCCTGCTACCACGGACCCTAGCGAACTTAATTTCAACCTTCTCTTCACCAAACATAATCGGCTTTTCTTTCCTGCACTTTCTTTGCCGTGCTCCGAAGTCATGCCTAGACACCGCTAGCCCAACACGGTTACCAAACAGACTTCGAGAGTGGTATACGGCGCCTTTCTTCTTTTCAATAACGACTCGTGCTCCGTGCTCAGAGGCGCGCGACGACCTCGGCGTGTGCACCCACGCAAAGCTAAAGGCGTCGCCCGGAGAAGTATACTGGCCGCGACGAAGAGAGAAAGTGCGCATATACACGCGCGCGGACACGACGCTAGCCGTCTTCGCACAAGACTCCAGCAGGGACCCGAGCAGGCCAATGAAAGTGCGCGTGCTGTTGCTGCTCTTGCTTCAGCACGCGCCTCTGCCAGAGTTGACTCGATTAAAAGGCAGCAGCGCGCCCATGAGATGAACGGACCCGATAGGATGGAGTACGCGAGAGAGGGCCTCGTTCACTGTCCCCGCATCCGTGACCGCGCTGATGGCGACGCGAAGTCTTTTTTCGCCTGCCTCGGTATTGCTGTCACGTATGGAGACTCGCGCGACCGGCGAGCGCGAAGGGAGCCGAAGTGCGCCCACGTGCAACTCGCGCTTTCGGAGTTCCACTCCGTGGGAAAGCTAAGTGCAGAGCGAAGCGAAGCTTGTCCTTACAGAAGAGTATAGCTAAGTGTGGAGGAAGGTCACGTAGACAGTCTGAGCTGAAGTTTGATGCACTGCGAAGCGTTGAGTCTCCCTTCTTGAGGACTCTTTGATGAAGGTCCAGTAAACGGGAGTAACGAGTAACCTGTTGGGTTGGCGGTCGAACCTCGTGCGCGCGCTCTTATTAATGATGAATGCATTTTATGAAGCTAAGCTACGCTGCGCACTATGTGAAATGAACGGTGGTTGAGGGCTCCAAATAAATTTCAATTACTGAGAGACGTTAAACGTGAACCAAAGCCTCAGTAGACAGACGTTTCTACAGTCCGTCTTCATGAGGACGCGAATCCTCGCACTGGGTCGTGAGAGTGGTACGACAGTGGAATGATGGGGTAAAATAAGCGACGGACAGGTTAGACTAATGTATTTCTCGTTTTCTTTTTAAAGGAAATGGAAGAAATAACGTTATGCCAAAATTTTTATTCATATACCTGTACGTTAGCCCAAAAGAGAGATTTAGCATGAGGAGACGCACAAACGTAGACATATCGGATTACCGGACGTCCGCTGAGCACGCGTAATAGCAGGGATAGTGGAAGGGGTGGCCACTGGGCGCGCGTTCGTAGTAAAGGCGTTCGGTAAACCGCTGGGCGTCTACGCTAATACGCCTCCGTTATGCTAAATCTCTCGAATAACGGCCTTCAAGCACACTTGGTTGGAGATACTTCTGCAGTTGGCTCGTTTATATATGAAAGTAAACTTCCCTTCCACTAAGCTCCGCTTTGCCGCAAGGGCGGTTTGATATCCAGCGTGCACGGACACCGCTACCATGAAAGAGCAAGTGCGAAGGGAAAGACATGGAACTATAGTAAACGTGGCCACCTTCCGCTGAATGTTTCAACCTGCGTCCACTGCTTCTTGGAGTGAAAACACCAACCAACTCAAAAACAGTCTTTGTCAAAAATTTAGAGCCCAGAGGGTTTGCTTTTAAGCCGTATATTATGACTTCTTTAACAATCGTGGAAGTCCTAGCCATTGGAGAGAATAGGACGAAAAATCTGTTTGCCTTCAGTATATTTGGAAGCCTGGGAATGCATTACGAGCCACATATGGCTCAGAAGTAGACCTCCTGGACTCCAAACTTTTGATAAAGGGTGTATCGTCACGACAGGTCATGACGTCACAAGGCGATTAAGAAGAAGAAAGGCCCGTATTTTCTGAAAGTAAAAAGATCTAAATAAATCGATATCTCGCTTTCAGAGAAATAGCTATAGTAGACACCGCCAACGCGCAGCTGTCGTCCCATGGTATAGTCTTTTGTCTAAGAGACAGAGGAGCGAACAAAATGGAGTGCATCCGCCACACAGCCAGGGCATTATATATAAGCAGGGGGCATTCGCTTTCACTACCTCATTAGACTGGCCCGAACGTCGGCCACGTGAAACTGGCACGCGTGGCGCAGAAGCCATGTGGTTCCCTTCTATCCGACGAGCAGGCGCGTGCCGCGAACACGCGCTCTGTAGGCAATTCCGTGCAGCTTTGCAACAGAGCGAAACAAAGGCGAAGGGAGGTCACAGTGTGCCACTGTATCACATATCCCCCAATTATGGCATCTTTTTAGCACTATTCGATAAGATATGTGAAAGGCTCCGAGAGGCTGTGGGAAACGTACAATTTACACTACTTAAGCTGAAGCGAACTGGGAAGGTGGCTGTCAGGTACTGAACAGGATACGCGGGACTACATTACCGCGCGTAGGTGATGCGGCTCAATCGGGTGAGCTTTCGTGAAATGCTGCATGCAACTAACGGCCAGACGGACATGGACGGCGAGGGCGGGCAGAGAAGCGCGCGTGTGTGTGTGTACGTGCGTGCGGTTGAAAAACCTTGCGTGACACGTGATACATGGCACAATTTGCGCTAAGGGGACGAAATCCAATTACGCGAGCGCGGCTCCCGCCGCGGCTGAGGCACACGCCCGCCAAACGCTCAGCGGGGCAGGCGTGTGTCTCTTGGTTTGCGCGCGCGTGTGCACTACACGTACAGGCAGACGCACACGTACGCACGCAGGCACTAAATGCGTTGGGTCACGCTGAAATTCGATTTCGAGAGCAAGCGGCAAAGGAAAATGAACGACAATTGTCTCAATGAGGGAGGAATCGTTTTGTTTCGGTTTCTCCGGCCGGCTCCGCTTTCCGGGTCATTATCGTCCCGTCGGGTATCGCAGTTTAGATTTCAGTGTTTCCTGTGCGTGGCAAGTTCGCAGAAGCGCCCCTTTTTATGCTTCTCTTTTATTTTTCTTACACGGCTTATGCATGGATTTACGTCGCCGAGCTTACCCGAAAGAACTCGACCGCCGATTTCGTATAAGACGCCGGACTACAGAGGGCAGTGCACGAGCTCGGAGAGGTCAATGATTTTGCATGCTGTTGCCAGTTGCCACTGACCGAAAGTAGCTTGCTTAGGGTGCAGTGAAAACGCCTGTAAACTTCAAAAAAAAAAAAAAAATGCCCTCATGTGTGTCGACACACCGTTCGTCGCACATATATGCACACGCTCGCATGCACAAGACCGAAATACATGCGTTTAGACCACCGCGATTCAGACTTCTTTCTGTGAAGTAGTTCCGTGGATGGTGCAAAGGTCTGTAGAATTGGCGGAAAATGTGTACAGCTGGAATCAATATGAAAGGGAACACGGAAGCGCGTGGCGTCCACGCTTTCAAATGCGCAGTCACCGGCAGGTGATAAGATTCAGTGCTAAAGACGCATCCGAAGTAAATTTGGTCGGCTGCTCTTTCCGAGCAGCTTGGCGCCACACTTGGTGGCAGCGCTTTGTAAAGCGCGGAGGCCACGCGCTCCCATGTTTCCTTTCATTTTGCTTCTAGCTGTACATTGGGCGCCGAGGAGAGACATGGATACTTCTGGTTTGCAACGAAAAGAAACCATACAGTCACCCACAATTATGAATGAAAAAAAGAAAAAGAACATTAAGGCAAGCAACACAAAATAACCGCTACGCGTGGTTTGCCTCTGCATGTAACACGGAGTACCAAGTACTACACATCACTGCATTTCAGTTAAGCCAGCAAATCGGTTCCACGCCCTGAGAGCGAGAGCGACCATGGTCCTTTTCCAAGCTCTGCCGGTCGGGGCCTGCAAGCCACTCCTCTTTGTGACTCCCACTGATAGATGGCATCAGTGCCGCCCGCAGCAGCAGTGGGTCGTCCCACACACTTGAGAGGAGTGAATGTCGCGGCGCGCATTAAATTAGGAGTATATAGTTAAATACAATGAGCCACCCGCATAGCAGCATACATCGCACTTACGCAGCAAGCGTGGTTATATAACGCCACGAAGCGGAAGTTTGCGTGTAGGGACACCACACCGTGTCGCGCGAGTCGGCGCGATGAATGCATAACACAGAAAAAAAGAAAAAGAGAGAGAGAGAGAGAGAGAGAGAGAGAGAGAGAGAGAGAGAGAGAAAGGGGAGTCTAGGCAGGTACAGCATAACATAAGCAAAATTACATTCTAGTCAAGGACAGGTGCCGCGGCCGTTCGTTCAAGCAGCCCTCTCATGGAAGCTATACCTGCTTGGCTGTTGACGCCTGCTTCGCTTGACTCGGGACACGCTGGTGACTCGGGACATTATTCACCCCAGAAGTCGACGGCGGCGCTCGAAGCGGCGAGCTTCCGCAACGCGAGCGTCCGCTGGAGGCTTTGCGTGGTTAAACAAAAAAGTACACAAATAAAACTCTGGACTCTCTCCAGCCCAGGCAGCACGCATGCGGTTGTGTAGCGATGACAAATGCGCGTCGTGGCGACAGCGGACGAGCCGGTAATGACCGCGAAAAATACTCCCCCTCTATGGGCGGCTGAAACAAGATGGAAGAGGTCGAGGAGGGGAGCCGGCACACGGACCGTATGCAAATGAAACAATAACGAGGGACGGATTCCGTAATTACCGGGCATAGTTAGATCGTCAAATACCGTGATGTGCGGAAGAGTACACAACTAGGCGCCGACTGCTCCGCCATACGATGCATGGGGCTGTCGGTCGGACACTGTAATCTAAATATCTCTCATGACGAATCACTAGCCATACGTCCGTAAATGCGTTGTAATGGTGCATGGGTTTTTACGTGCCAAAAACAACACCGGACTAAAATACATCGCAACTGAAGTCTACGGAATAATTTAGACTGAGATTCTTTAACGTGCACTGGTATCGCACAGCACGCGGGCGCTTTTGCATTTCGCCAACACCGGAATGCGGTGAAAAGCAGTATACATAGTAACTGGGGTATACCTTGGCGGGTCAAGAGCCTTAAGCCCCACAGTCCCCGTGCATCCACTAGTACATGGAGATCAAAAACAAACCCTCCGCGACCCTAATACTTTCGTGTAAGGCGGATAATGCATGATGGGGTGAAAAGCAGAGCAGTGTGGTATACCGCAGCGCTGATCCTTTCCTTGAGTGAATGTATGAGATAGAAGTCTGACACTCAGCCAGTCGACTGATTGTCGTCCTGTTCGATACGACGTATCTTTCCTCTGCTACACACAGGGTGCTGTCATGGTTACGGTTCTCGCAAATGAGGAGGAGGAAGATGAGGAGGAAAGGCAGGGAGCAGTAAAAGCAACCAGTTTGCTACCCTGCACTGGGGGGAGGATAAGTAAAATAATGGGGATGAAGTGGAGGAGAGACTGAAAAATGGTACCAGGTTGATACTGCACAATTTATAAAATGCAAGCTGTAGTTTTATACTACCCCGAAAACCGTCAAAGTTGCTCCAGCAAGCAAATTGCAAACGGTTAGCTGATCAGTGCGCGTATAAAGAAGTCTCACAGCGTGGAGTGGGTTTTAAATAATGGAATAATCCCATGTAAGCACTCATTTAATTTTCCGCCATCGACTCCATTACTTTTCCCACCTACTCCATGCTGGGGGATTCCTCAAGGACCGTAACAACGTTCACACTTCAAGCTGTTAAGCCTTCCCACGTGGGCTCGGTTGCGATCTTCGGATTAGGACGAGTTTTTCTCCAGCTGGGAAGTTTCTGCGACAGCTACATATTGCGCCAATTTTGGTCATTTGTCTCAAATTAAGGAGACGAAGTAACTGTCCCCTTATTTCATATGCTTTTCGCGTAGTACACGTCAATTCTTCAATGCCTCACGTCTGCCGCGCAGCTAAAAAGTTGACTCGTCTTCGCAATTCAAGCACTAGACGTGCAATAAGATGCTTCCATGGCTCTCTGAAGGCGTATACTGGCTTGAAACTCCACTGCTTCGAAAACAAAAACAATATACGAGCATACGAAGTCATACCAAGCTACGGCGTTCTCGTTGGTGCTCTGGACAAACCAAAACCATACACCGGTGCTGCATAGTGCGGCTAGCACTCCTCTCCAGGCAGGTCCCAAAACAAGGCCCGGTTCCTGCTTCGTGTCAAGAGGCCGAACCCGAACCCCCACGCCGCGGCAACGGGCCTTGTCACGGCCAGCTCGGCGAGCTCGCAACAAGGCCGGCGCTCGCTCGACAAGGAAACTTCCAAGGCGGCTCTCGATCGCTCATCGACTGTCCACTCGAGAGCCGCCGCCGCTCCGTTATTACGGCCGCAAGGCCAGCAGGAAGCGCGCGCGCGAACACGGCCTGGCAACATGGGAAACGGAGGAAAAAATGATGCTGTATGCACGCACGGTTACACGTACATCGCCAGAGCACCGCCAAATGCGGACCGTGATGATCATCGTTTAAATCAAATCGCGCGAGCGCGCTCTCTGTAATAAGCGACAAAGGCCTACATCTCAACTACACTTTGGCGGGCACGTTCTCTGAGCCCGTGCCGAAGGAACGCACGAAAAACTGCAGCGGCAGCAGCGCTTCAGGCTTCGATCTCTTCAAGAACGTCGCTCGATGAAGCTGTATGTGGAGCGCCACCCATTCGATTAGCCGAGCGTTGGCCCTGCCCCCGCTATCACCTCTCCCGACACGATCGAGAACACTCGTTTGAGCTGCGAGCAGGTCCAGCGTACTTTTTGCTTGTTCGACGCTGCTGTGATTTAGCTACTTTAACTATGGCACTGGGCTCCTTATGCCTGAGTGGATATAAGAGTGAACAGCAGCGGACGGCACAGAGTCAGCCGGTCAGAAGGGACAAGGGATGACGCGGAGATAGTGTGCCTGCTGATGCAGAAAGAATAACGGGAGATCAAGAGGGCTGAATACGATGTCCCACTGTCAGCGCAAGCTACAAATAAGGCTGCGAACTTTGTTGAATGAAGCGTGCGTATAACGTCGGAAAAGAAAAAAAAATCAAGATATGGAAGTTTCTCGACATTGCGAGGTTAATAATCGGAGTTAAAGGTACGCAGTTCCTCGATGAACCTTGATCAATTGCACCGTTAGAAAAGGAAGAAAGAGGACACAGGCATGCAAAGTTATAGGGAAGAGATTATAGAGTGCTTGTTCCGCGATCCTTCGGCAAGAACCTGTCTCTCATCGTTCGACCTTCCTCCTTGCTTGCAGCGAGTTGATGATACAAGGCGTCCGGAAAGGCGGCAAAGGGTATTTCATATTGATCTAAACTCGGCTATACTAGTAACAGCAGAAAAGAGATCCAGGCAAAAGGTGGGCACATGGTGAAGTCGGAGTATTCGATATTCAAATGACAACTACCGCATGGGCTCTTTCCTGCCCTTGTATTTCTTGTAATTTCGTTTGCATGTACCATTTTGGCAATATAGCGAGAATGTGGAGAGCCCGTAAAATACAAGCAATGGAGAGAGAAGGCCGGGGTAGGCGAGACGGGAGAATATGCAAACAGACTAGGTGCAAAAAGCTCCCAAACCAAGAAGCCATACACTTGGCAATGCACTGCTGAATGACAACGACCCTAGATCGCGGCGCGCAGCTCAGAATAGAGCCAACGTAGACCAACTTATGCTCAGACCAAACCAAACAAGAAACAAATTCCGCGATAAAAAAAAAGGTAGAAAGAGGGGAGAGGAAGGGGGGGATAAAGGAAGCAGTTTAATATGCACGAGCAAGCAGCTAAGTCTTTTTTTTTTTATAATTTTCCGCCGACTTGAGCACAACAAGCATCGAGATTCGCAAGGCGCTAGGTTTAACACGATCCAGACTGAGACAACCGCTCCTTCCCCCCTTTCCACCTCCTCTCCCTCGAAAACAACCCAGTGCCTTATTCCTTGATCTCGTTTTTATTCCCATCTCGGCGGGAGACGCTGTCGCACGCGTTCGCTCACTTTTGCTGCTCGTCGCTCTCCGTCCTCGATCACCGCGTGGCGCTGCAGCTCGAAAAAAAAAAAAAAAAAAAAAAGGCAAAAGCGGGTCACGCCGCCAGCGCGGGCATCGGCGCGGCCGCCACACGAGCTACAGCAGCATCGGCAGCGTGACGCGGCATCAAATTTCGCTGCGAGCCGCTTTTGCATGCAAAGTGGCGGGTTGCATCGGCCCCAGCTTTGCAATCTATCCGCGCGCCGCGGCCTCCGTGTCTCCGTGTCACAAGCCGCCTTTCCAACCGCTCTTCTTATATGCGGCCAAAGAAAGCGTCCGAGAGCCGCGGAAAAATAGATAGGAGAGAGAGAGACTGTCTGCTGTGAGAGCGAAAGAATCGTGCTGATCGCGCAATGAGAGGGAGGCTAGCAGAAAAAAAATTAAAAAAAAATATTGAAGGCGAAAATCGAGCTTTCTTCGCTCGATGCGCCGAGTGGGCCACAGCTTGCCTCCAAGCGAACCGCAGGAGAGGCGAGGGCGGAAGGTAGAGACTCGTGTTTGCTGAAAACGGTCTAAAGCTGTCGAACAAAAGTGAAAACGAAACGGTAAAAGATAAAGGAGTTCATCTCCAAACGGCACTCGCTGGGCAGAATAGTGTGTGCGTGTTACCCTACGCCCTGCTTGCGATAGCGAAGAACGCCGCACGCGTGACCGCAGACGGTATGTATCAAGACCACGCCTCTTCGCACCTTTTGTGTGCAAATAAAAGAAAAAAAAAAGGATGCGAAACAGAAAAGTGAACGGAAAGGAACAAATCGAAGATGGCAGAGCTAAAAGCACAATGTTTGAATTTGTGGTGCTTCGGAGTAGCTGCAGGAGGCGCTGCAATCGCATTTGTGTATATGTACACTTGTCCCCTTCCCTTCCTCTCCCTCTTAACAGAGGCAATGACAAGAACTTTCCGCACCCCCTCCGTGTCTCCAGTGTAAGTGTTCGTGTGCTCGCGCACATTTATTGTATGGTCGCCAGAAGAAGGGCGGCAGCGTTGAAAACGAAACGATGTTTGCAGCGCCCACTCTTTCGAAAGCATGGGCCTCTAAAGAAGGAAGACGTAGATGGAATCAAAGAAAGAAATAGAAAGAGGGGAACGAAATCGAGTGTAACACGGAAGAACGTCCCCGAAGCCGTGGCTCTCTCTCTGCACTACTGAGTCAGACGGGGCGGGGCACAACAGCTGATACCCAACCTCTCGACGAACATCCAGGGTAGGGGACGGCGGGAGCGGAGAAGAAATGAAATCAATAAAGCGACCACGACAACGCTTCGCAACAACGCACGCGAGATTTGAGCCATGTACGTGTCAACTTTCAGAACGAAATTTGTAGCTATACGGTGTGAGCGCGGCGCTCTAGAAAAAGCATTCCTTTTCAGTTTTTGTTTTTATTATGAATGCGCCCGATTTGTTTGTTTGGGGAGCGCGCATAAAGAAAGGCGCTGACGTCACGTTTCTCGTTCGTTTAGGGAAGCAGTTAGAGCGAACGGCCTGGAAGTTCAACGGCCCGTAAGGATGTTAAACGAGTCGCGTGCACATATGGGCGCTCCGAAAAGCTGACACCACTTGTTCACGTTCTGGGTACGTCTATCGTTGTATTTACCGAGACCAACCCCTCTCTCCCCACCCTTTTGCTTGACGTTTGACGTAAGCAAACAAAGTTGCGCCGATTAAAAGAGGGAAGCCAGTTGACATGGCAACACAAAGTTTTCCACTTTTGCGCCGCGGTGATATATGTGTACAGTCTTTGTCAAAGGTTTAGAGCCCAGGGGTGCGCACTTCTAAGCCGTGCAATGTAGGCATCGTTTAGCAATCGTGGAAGTCGTTCCACATGAGATGGTAAGGTAAAAAAATCTTACCTTTAGGAAATTTGGAAGATTGGGAATGCAGTAGGAAGACTGGGAATGCAGGAAATCAGGAGTGCACTACGAACGAGACAGTTAGCTATTTCCTTTTCTAAACAACGCTCGAGGATGCTCACGTTTGAATCCTGCCTGATAAATCACACTAACACGTAACTATGGACCCCAAGTTTTTTTTTTTTTCCTATCATGTGACAACGATCCCCCCCCCCCCCCCCCCCCTGCCTCCTCTCTCTCTCTCTCTCTCAACCAATGTCCTGCCCCACGCATGATGCTGCCAGTCGGCGTTTTACTTCGCGGACACGTGTCCGATGCTGCCGGTCACCTAACTGCGCTGCGCTAGCGGTGGCCCTTATCTGTCTAGCAGAGCCCGCCTACAACTGGCGAAGACGCTCCGGTAGGGATCACTTCCGGGCCGGGGCGGCCTGTGGGAACAGTGTTCCGTCTCCGACTAAATGGCTCTCGAAGGAAGGCCCGTTCCGAGTTGGTGGGCTCCGTAATTGGATGCCATTAGGAGTATAGCGCGTCGCCCCGCCGCCGACGTCGTGCGCGCGGCGCCTTCCTTCTTGCTTTTCTTTTCTTTTCTTTTTTTTCGACGACCCTGAGTGAAGGGGTAGCAAAGGATCGAGAAGAGAAGGGAGGGAGGGGTGTAGGTGAGGCCTCGCGTGGCCACAGTCATTCAAATGATTCTTCGCACGGCGGGCGATGTCGGAATCCGCTCCCGCTGGGTGCGGGTAGAGCGGCGTAATGAGGGCACGAAGGGGCGAGCTGTTAACAGGCATTGGCCTCCAGAGGAATGGTTCGATTAACTCGACGCGAGACTGAGCAATTAGAATTCGAAATGACGACGGCTGTGGTTTTGCTGCGCTCGGACTTCTCCTTCGAGTACGCTACAGCTTCAAGTAGCGAGGTTTTGTTTCAAGTAGTTAACGCACGTAATGTCCGCTTCTTCTAAGTGGCAACTTTTAATTGGCGATTTCGAGCAGTTTTCCGAGCGGCACATGGGTCCTTCTGGGACCTCGTGAGCACCTACAGACACAGCGTCAGTGCCTGCATGGAGTGAGAGTGGCTTAATGAGCATGGCATTGCATGAACCACTCAGCAGCCCACTACACGAGACTAGTTAAGAGCTCTTGACTTCACGGACGCTGCTAAACAGAATTGCACGCCTCGAACCAGGCTTCTAAAGACTACCTGATATTTATTTCATGCTTTAAGCTTATTATGGTGAAACCCCGCGTTAGCGTTTGTCTGTAATCGCTGGAAATAGTCACCTTTATAAATACTATACTTTATCAGCCACTCTAAACTTGGCTTTATTGCTCTCTTGCACCTGGTGTGGTCATAACTGTCCCCGGGTTCTATTGTGCGTCGTCTTGTATATGCTGGCCCATTTCACGGCACGCGAACTTCGTGCTATAGGTTAGCCTGCGCATGTCAGGCGTGAAACTATAAGCGTCTCCGCGACCATCAAGGCTCGTCTGTTTTTTCTTCGCACACGCTATAGGCCCGTTTCTTAAAGATAACCTCTAAGGATCGGGCGTCGCTTTGGAAGTTCTTTCTGACAAGTCGCAGCTCGCAAGCGTATGTGGGAGCCCTTAGGCATCTGTCCCAGACGTTTCTCCGAAGGGACCGATCCCTGCCCGCTGTGCCGCCGGGGCGCCGTCCGCAAAAGAAGCAGCAAGCCCGACAGGACCCAAGGGCCCCCCGTCTGCCGCTCGCACTGTCAATCTAGGACGAAATAGATGGATTCATCCGGCGCTGCTCCACGCCAGCTCCGCCATGCTTGTGCGTATACCTTAACTTGCTTTCCACTCGGATGGTGAGGGAAAGAGAGACCGAGGAGGTGGAGAGATGCAGCTGGTGCCGTTCGAGCCATCTCTGTGTTTACGACGCCCTGCTGTATACCGTATTGGGAAGGAAGATACACGGACTGATTCCACCCACACCACTGCTTCGAAGCAAACAGCGCAGCGCGAGTTCTTACGGCGGCCAATGACGTAAACCAGGGAGGTACAGGAGTTTCCAAATAAGAAATAACGAAGCAGCAAGACTTCTCGGAGTTGGACTCGCGCGGTTTCGAAAGGCCCTACAGCTATGGCGGAAATTGCGATCCGTCACGGCAGATTACAGCTGCACAGCTATATACAGGCGTAGTTTCTTCTTCTTCGGCGCTCACGTTGAAACGAGCTCACGTCCGCGGCGTAACGCTGGGGAGTGTTCGGAAGACGGGGAACGCCTGGAAGCGGCGAATTTCGCCCGCTTCGCGAGTTTCCAGATACCTTGGCGTTCCGTACCTGCAGACAGCGCCCGCGCGAAAATTGATTTTTGCGAGCAATGCAGTTGACGACCGTGTTTGAGCGGAGGAAGTGACTGCTTTTGAGCTAAACAGGTTTCCGGCCATGAAAAAAAGTCTCCTTCGAACAAAAAAACTTGAACGCGTTCGGTGTAGGTACTCTGGCGCAATAAAATTGATTACTGACCACCGAGGAGCGGACGCTGCATTTGGCAAACAAGCGCAGGAACAGAGAGATGAAACTGCGACAAAATAAGCGGGGTGCAGTATAAAGCAACCTCATTTCAGAAGGAGCTAGGGAGATAACTAAAAGCCAGCTCGTATATTTTTTCTGCAAGCGTTTGAGAGCTTGCTGCCGTCTTCTGAAGCGGTACTACTCTTTTTCAATCGCCGGTTAAAGAAGCAACGTAAAACAAGGTAACTTTTCTCTAGGGCCAAAGTGGCCTTGCGAACAGCTAACTGAGTCCGTGCACTCTGCAAAATAATTTATACGCTGTACACGTCAGCATGCCCCTCCTCTCTTATTTCTACATTTCCATTATTTTATCATATTTTATCACTATAAGGTCGAACTAGAGCCAAGCGAAAATAACTTCCCTTGCGCTCATTTCTTTCTATCTTCAGTAAGAAGACTGAGGAAGAGAGGTTCCGGAACGCATTTAAAACTGGCAGCACTGACTTTTTAAAGGGATGCTCATGAGTCAGGATGAACACATACACGCACCACAAATAAACACACACAGACACGCGCGCGCGAAATTTTTGTAAGCTACAAGGGCAAACAAAAGCAATTTACAATATGAAAGCAAGGCCACAAAATGAAGGATCGGCGTCGCCTCCATGTATACATATATACATACCGGCCAGTTTCAGCAAGGACATTTTGTATCTCTGCCGTTAGCGAAATTTTGCCGCACGATAGGGGTCGAAATGTTAAATGAAATATTAAACGAAGCAAGCCCGCTGTAACCACCAACGTCACGAGAGTGAACTGAAAGCGGCGAGACTAACAAAAAAAAAAAAAAAAAAAAAGAGAGAGAGAGAAAAGAAACGTACCCGATCCGATTTCGCTGAGAACAGACGCTCGTATACTCCATGCTTTCTGCACCCCTGCAAAACAGCGTCGACGGCTACAGCACTTAAGGTGCTTTCTTCCTTCGCAAAAATTAGGGTCAAATTAATGGTAGGTACGTGCACCATCCCCTAAAAACTAAAGCTAAACCGTGTTGTTATCGATAACGTCTCATTCGCTATAATGCTTTGTTCGCTATACCGATACGGCGGCGTTTGCAGTCCAACAGCATTGGGCCACGCGGCACACCATGCAGGAGAAGGCAGGGAAGCATGCAGGAGGCGAAAGGGGTCATCCGCGGGTCCTTGACAAGGGTACCCCGAAATCTGTGACGGGCGTCCATCCATCACCGCTCGGCGTCGCGCTGCTTGCAGTTGCGAGGCTGTTTGTGGCTGCTGCTTCCTTTGCCGCGGAGATGACCACGATCACGCGTCTGCCGTACGTGTGCGATCGCACGCGCGCGCTTGTAAGCTTCCGGAGAACGCCCTTCTGGAAAGGCAAAAGAGCTTCTCAAGTGCCCGGCGTCTACACTTTTTCTTCTTCATTCTTCGATCAGAGGACCCAAGAAGCGTTTATTGGCGGTGTCAACAAGCCTTCAGCCCAACGCACCATGCTTTTTGTAATCTTTTACCCAAAAACAACCAGTCATGAGTCGGCAGCTAATGAAATAAAAATTGAAGTCAAGTTTTCAACAGAATCACGAATAAATAGACCACGAAGATTAAAATACACTACCTGAGTAACAAACAAACAATTTCAGCTTTTTCGGTATCTGCTTCCGTGTACGTATATGTTCCGGTGCAAAAGAAAAAAATTTCTTCTGACGTTTCTCCTGCGCTTACAAAAAGCAAGACTTCCATAGTAAACCGATACGCTGCATTTTTCACAATAATTAGGAAAAAAAGATAACTGCAAATAATCTCGCGGGAGGTTGTGTTGGTATGCTAACAGTTGAGGTGCAGTTTTACAACATACGAAAAAAAAAATAATAACGCTTAAAAACTATTCCTCAGAAGTTGCCCCAGATTTCTGGGCATGGGCAATTTCGGAATCTGGAGGAAACAGTGTCGACAAAACAAACAAAACATGCCTGCAAAAGCACGTATATTTTTTAGGCTGGTAATTCACCGAAAAACCTAAGGCGCGAAAAACCTGCCGCGTTTCTGCATTGCTGAGCGAAAACCAATAGAAATAAATCGAATGCTAACGCGTCAAGCGAGTTCGCGCCGAGTATCGAGCAAACTCTAACGAAATGACTGCGATAGCCGCGGCGAGGAGGAGGTCAGCCCCTGGGAGCTAACGCGCACGGCTCTCCCTTCCTCCTCCATGCCTCCCCCTTTCCTTCGTTCGTAACAGTTCGCAGCATTTCGTGACATTCGTTTCAAAGCACTTCCCACCATCTGCGCCGTCCTCCCTGCGGCGTTTCGTCTTGAAGCTGCACTGCAGCGGTAAACAGAATCTACCTACCCCAGCCGCGCGCACTGCATGCAACAAAAATGCGTGAGCATGTGTAGCTATGCGTGGAGCGCGCCGAGATTACCATTTAGCTCCCCTAGACGCAACGCCCTCGTTTGCGTTGTTCGTGTATGTCATCATCGTCATCATCATCTCGTGCTTTATAATAAGCTCCGAAACAAAGGGGCACGAGGGTGAGGAGGCTGAACGAAGGAGGATCAGGATAGCTGGAGGAAGGTGTAGGGGGAGGGGTGAAGGTGAGAGGGAAGGGATGCAACCGGCCCTGTATACGCTACAGTGCGCGCTCGCTTCGCCCTGGGCCAGACGCTGCAGGTGCAGTGATTCACGAACGAGTTCGCCTGCGCCCGCAGCGGGTCTCTGTGCCCTTTCGCCTCGCCAGAGTTCGCTGGCCTTGGGAGCAAGAGCGAGAAGAAGAAGAGAGGCCATCTGCTAGAATGGATGGTTCCAGACGCGATGCTCGTGACCGCCACCTATCGACCCGGGATTAGCATTAACGCACCTGGGGCGGCGAGGGCGCTCATGTCTAATTCGCGTCGCCGTTACACGAACTCTTGAGCAGGACAGTGACGTTGAAAATTTGACGTGCAGAATTCAGGCGGCCAATCCATATCTACCGAAGCTTCTCATATGCAAGAGCCCCGTGTGAACTTCCAATGTGTGAGTTTTGACAACAATAGACACCGAGTTAGGAGAAAACTTGCCAATCAGACGAGACGAAATAAAGCGTTCACCATTAATGAGCAACAATTAATTCGCGCGAGAGGATCCCGTAAATGGCAGGAGCGTCAGCGGCCTGGCCATTCACGAATCAATATCACGTACGCAGACGTATACGAAGAGCTAGATTAATCGGCTGCGTTTTTTTTTTTCTCGTGCGAAAGTATTGAAGGCCACACAGCTAAATAATCAGATGGGGTCAGGAAATTCCTTGATCCGAGAGGTGTCACGAAATTCATCGACTGGTCGAGAGGCTGAGGATGAGAGGGTGACAGAGCTGGAGCTGACCGGTCGGCAGTGAGTGTGAGGTCCGAGGCCACGTGACATGTACGAGTTTACAGCTGCGCCGGTCACGTGACGGGCTCGGCGGTAGTTGGTACGTAGCTGTGCTTGGCTTCGTCGACGCGCCTTAATTACGCGTATCTTATCAGGAATGGGACCCGAATCAACGCCTCCTGTGCCTACCGTAGCGGAAAAACAACCCAAAGTCGGCGAGTCCGATCCCCATTCTAGCTGTGTCTCTACAGGAGCGGCGGATCTACGCAAGAGGCTCGGAAGGCCTAAAAATGTCGCCACCGAAGGAGCATTCAGCACAGCCAAACAAGTCCGCCTGGCTTCAATGAGAGAAACCTCAAGCAGCAAAGTTCATTGCTTCAACCGCTGTCGCATCCCTCTATTAAACTATCCTGAACGTCTCCATAACTTTCTTTTTTTTTTTTTTTTTTTTGCGCACGCCCTACTTTTGAATCTTTGGCAAACTTTACCACACTTTTTCCAAGGTTCTTCGTTATTAACACTGCTCGGTAAATCCTACAAGCTTAAAGCGCGGCAACATGAATTACCCCACGCAAGTAACACATTGCCAAAACTAGAAAACGAAAAGAGGTTATGAACTTGAAAGGCGTGCTGCATTATCATTTTTCTTTCTATAGCGTACGGAAAGTCGGTGGCTGGGAGCCAAGCCCGGGCCGACCATGCATTGAGAAGGAGGAGGGAAGAGAGTGGCAGAGAGAGAGTTATTGCACCTTGATCTGACTAATTACAGGCGCCTCAATCTAACTAATTGTACACTGCAAGCGCCCTAATTACACGAAACGGTGTTGAACGAACATCAAGTACAATGTGCGCCTGCGCACAATCGGGTGAGAGAGAGAGAGAGAGAGAGAGGGGGGAGGGGGGGGGGAAGAAAGTAAAGGCTGAAGAAGGTGAGCCGGGGGAGGCAGACAGCACGTTAGAGACAAAAGGCAGGGTCGGGCGGGCGGAGGACGCTCCCAAACCAGCTCGGAACGGCTGCCAGCCAAGAGTACGCAGGAACGAGTACTGGCGTTAACCAATGCACCGGCAGAGCCACTCGCTCGTCGGGGACCTGCTGCACACGGCTTCATTGCGTACCTGTGCAAAGCTCGCGACGGCAGCGAATGTGTGAGTGGGCGAAGCGGAAATGGCCCCGGTCGCCGTAATTAGCCGATAAAGGCAATCTTCACCGCGCCGCGCCGCCAGACACACGTGTAGTTGGTCCCTCTCCCAGAAATCTATGTGGGCTCTTCATTTTTCTTTTTCTTCTTCTTCTTGCTGCAGTCACAAGCGGCAGATCACTTTTCCAATTTAGACAGTTTTTTTTTTTTTTCGTTTTTACACGTTTTCTTTTTCTCTCCTCTTATCACGTCGTCGCTCGACCAGCTCCTGGTTCCGCGATGCGTCAAAAGCAAGAAAAGAACAAGAATTACATCGGCTTTAAGAGGCTTCCTGGAAAGAGGATGGTGGAAGGAAGCACACGGACGGCTGGACACGCAGCGTATCTAATTTAAGCTGTTCTAACAATTGCCAGACTCAGGCCACGCAGGCGTTGCACATTCAGATTTCATGAGCATCGATATGCGGCCGTGTATTAGGAGGAAGAAATCGGCGCACGACACGCCTTCTTTAAATCTCGAACACGTGTATTTAAAGATAACTGGCTGTTAAAAGGACTCCCGTCTTCGGGAGTTTAAGATAGATCATGCGTCTAACTAAACGAAACCAGAGTGTTACCGCCTGCCCGAGACAATTTGAGCATTTTAGTATCTTAACGATGTCTGCTACTTAAGTATATGTGACTGGAAAAGTTCGCATGTCTAAAGTGGAGCAACTCCTTGCACCACCTACTTATCGAAGGGCAATTAACTGATGAGGTTATAGAATTAGACGAAGTTAACAGAACCGAATATGGGAATATCTCTGCTACAACAAGCGAAATCATTCGATCAATTCGTGATGTAATCGCCGCAAAACCTGCGACGGTGCTCCGGCTTCTCATTAGCGCAGAGCTCCGCGTAGGAGGAGCAATGATCGCACTATGCACAGCGGTGCCCCATTTAAAACGAAGAAACATAAAAACAAAAAATAAACAGCACGAAAGACGAGGACGGATATAGAGGACACACACAGACGGCTGACTGATAACTGATTAGGAGTTTGCGAGTATATATGCATGAAAAGATGCGTGACAATAAAAGTGCGATGAGCAAGCCGAAACCTTTCATTCTGTCACGCATCCTGCCATGCATATATACTTGTAAACTTTCGCAAATAAAACTAGTTGTCAGTCAGCGCTCTGTCCTCGTCTTTCGCGATGTTTAAGAATCCGCCATGAACAACGAACTAGCCCGCACATCAACGCTTGGAAGAAACATTGCTTTAAGGGAGAAAACCAAGCTTAGGTATATCCTACGGAAGGCTGTTTACTGGCATCGGACGACGACCGAAAGGACGTGGACGAAGGCAGCTGAGATCTGAAGCTGTTACCGGAAATGATTACGTCACAGAGCTTGCAAAGAGCAGCGACTGCTCCAGTGAGTCGCGGTACCGGGTTCGAACTCCGGGCCTGGGCGAATATATCTTCAAGGATACAAAGCTCCAGTAGAAGGTGTATAGCTGCACTTGGGTGGATGCCAGTGAGCAGCTGCTCCTTCATTACATGGCTACTCCACCTTGTGGGATTCCTGTGCAGATCACACCACTATAGAGCTTATCCGCAGCTCTCCCGTGCTATGAGGAGAAGCCTAAAGCATGTGGCTGTTTCATTTGGTAAAATTTTATTGTAAGAATACTTTCTTTGATTTACCTATAAGCTTCATAAAGTCAAAACCTTCGATTTCGTCCCAATCTAAAAAAGTATCAAGCTTCTCTTTTTAACCTGTTCCCACTGCGTTAAGACTTAAGTTCCGAGTATTGGCCTGGCGAACAAATCATGAGCAGTGGATGGATAGATCACAGCATCACACACTTCATAGCTAGCAACCAATCACTCGTTACCGCCGTGGTGATGATGGAGGAATCAACGAAAGGTTACAATTTAAAGGTTTCCGAAAAGCAGGCCTCATTCGCACTTTTAAGAACTATTGAGAGAAGCTAAACAATGTGGCGTTAATTTAATAATCGGGATCGGACTACTAGAGGGCAGGAAATTACGAGCAATTATGGTAGATGATAATTACGCAAACGAACAAAACTTGCCTCAAGCTGCTTATCTGCTGCCTATCCCTTCACCGTCACACGGAATCTCGAAGCAGTTCTCTGTTACCATTTAACATTTAGGACACCGCTGACACCAAATATTGCGAGAAAATAATGCAGTTTTTTCCACGCTGGCGATTTTGACGCTAGACTCGCACGACCCCGGGAAACGATGGTGACGTTATCGACCCACGTTATCTTAGAAGTTGTTATGCAAATCGGACCAGCGTTTGATTCGACGACGCGAACTCACGCGCAGAGCAGTCCGGAGGTGCCTACGCGACACTCTTGACAAGATCGCAAACCGCCCAGTCTGTGTACGTGAGGGAGGCACGGGACGGGAGGAGACGCTATAAGCTCCGAAAGTTTAGCCAACGCGCTCTCGGCAGTCGACTCGGAAAGAATGTGCACGCATATGTAACCAATGTAACCAACACACCTGAGAACTCTAGGCGGTTCTGCAATGACAGACGTAGTATGAAATGAAACTCACGTAATGTTGGGAATAACTCTGACCACGAAGCTCGCAAGTATGAATCGCGTAAGAGTATGTTTAAAAATTCTAGCATGGCAAAATTCGCAACTCTCAGCTGGCAAAAGCCTCCCTTTTCAAAAACGCATTCCCGCCGGCGCTTATCCGCCATCTAAATGGCCCCTCTACTCGAAAGGGGGCGTGTCAGTTCAGTGAACCGAGACATCGGTGACCGCTATTCTGGACGGCATGAAATTCGGGTATACACGTAAACTACGGCAGTGTAGAAAACAGGTATGTACGTTCCTCGGAGCCGAGACAGTGGTTGATGACAAGCTGAGTCCCAGCTTGTTCAAAGCAAGACCTCATCCAGCTCTCCGAGACGTGGAAAATGGGGGAGGAGGGTGGGGGGATACAGCGATTGAAGACGTTTGGCACTAAAGGGTTCACACGGACTACAGCAGGCGTGAACATCAGGAAAGCAGTTGCCATGGGCACTTTCGTCATAACGTCGAGACTTCTATCCGCACTACGAGAGAGAGAGAGAGAGAGAGAGAGAGAGAGAGAGAGAGAGAGAGAGAGTGTGGCGTCCGAAACATAAATTTCCTGACAACAGTTCCGCGGTGGGGCAAACACCTCTGCGCAAAATGCGGCGCGAAAGTGCGTGGCAGGCACCGGAACAAGTCGTCGTGCGGAGCGGCGCACGCGAGGGAAAGGGCATCAGCTCGAGGCTACCTGAAGAAATTGCTGCCAGCATCCGGCGTCGCCGCCGCAAGCTCGCACGACGAAGCGGCAGTGCATGCGGAGGCTGCGACTGCCGCAGCCAAGGCGGCGGCGGCGGCGTAACCGGAATTTTTAATACTCAGGCACAAGCACTCAATAACTCCAAGGAAATAAAACAGAGACAGAGCGAAGGAGACAGATAAGGCAATAAAGAGAGAAAGCGGTCGTCAACGCAAGACCAGAAGTAAACAGAGAAATAAGACCAACAGGAGAGAAAGGCAAGCACGCGGTGTATTGCGCCCCAAAGTGGTCAGAGTCGGGCGCGTGGGTAGAATCGGGCGGCGGTCAGGGGAGTGAGTGGGCGACCCTTCCTGAGGCCGAGACACCTACGCGGTCGGGAAGTCCGGCGGCGGTGTCTTTGCTTTTCTTTTCGTTCTCTCTCAGCTAACAACCGGGCCGATAGAAGCGAGGAAAGAGAGAGAGAAAAAGGCAGAGGCGAAGAAGGCACGCGTTTTCCACTTCCACCCTTAGCGAAATGAGCGAGGCACGCGAGGAAGGAAAGAAGGTTTGGGAAAGAGACTGCTGAATGAGAGGGGCCGCCTTGAATGAAGCCGCCGCCGTCGCCACAAGTTCGTTCACTCTGACCGGGTTGTCCTCTCTGCTGCTGCAACAACCGCTGCGCGACCAACCATTCGATTCCGACCTTCGACAAGCGTTCTTCGACAGCAGCCTGCTTACCCAGGGCTGCTCTCTCCTCTCCCCTTCCTCGTTTTCTTTTCTTTTTAATTGTTTTGCTTCATTTTCATTTCAGCGCGAGTTGCAGGCAGCCGCCGTATCTGTGGCCTTCATTCGTACGTTCGTTCGCACTCGTCTCTTGCGCCTTTCTCCATTTCGTTCACCTGGAAAGCGGAAAAAGTTTGAGCTCGTTGGGGCGAGTGAAGCGGGGGAGTGGCGTATATTAAACGTGAGTCGAGTCTGGAATTGCGAGATAGCGACGCGAGGTGTTTTTGAAAGAGCCAAGCACCGCGCGAACACACGTCGCCGTACGCGAGCTGAGGGTCCGACGGTGAAATGCAAGGTGTAAAAAAGTTGGACAAAGGGAAACAAGGACGGAAGAAGTACACAAGCTCTCCGTCTAGGCAGCATCTCTCTCACTCGTATCGAACGGCGCGTGCAAAAGCCGCGTATTGTTGCTGTTACGTCCCGTCCTATTGAGTCGGTCGCGAGAAGCGATACTTTCGATCGGCGTCGCACCACTCCCTTTCTCCGCGAGGCGACGATGGCCGTTTTCTCTCTCTCTCCTCATACGCGAGCACCCTGATTTTTTTTTCTTTCCCTTTTCTCGTCTCTTCTTTCATTCGTTCGCAAGAAGGCGCGGAACGATTGCAAGAGTTCGATCTCTTTTTCGGCTTTCACGCTCCCTGGCAGGTGCGCGTGCAGTGGAAAGCTCCCGATAACAACTTATTGACGCAGCGTATACTCCACTTTCGTTTTGAATGAGTCGAAAACGAGGACGTTTTGTTTGTCGTCATCGAGGTGTAGAAGAAAACTGAATCAATGTAAACCGGGTCACCCCCGCTGGCGGTGAAAAAAAAAAAAAAAAAAAAATGTTTTCACTCGCGTCGTAATCAGCTGGCGGGTTTTTTTTTTTTTTTTTTTTTTTTCATAGAAGCTCGAGCAGGGGACGATGGATAGCATTTATAATGAATCGAATGGAGAGGGCGACCAAATATATTCCGCTTGCGAAGCACACCAATTCTCGTTTCTATCAAACACACAAAGTCAACGACGTAATGTTCTCAAAGCCAGAGCTTTTGGATAATACCAGTTGCGAAACCGCTTCAAAAAGTGACCGGAATTTGTATGCATTTTTCGGGTGCTTATGAATTGTCAGGCCATCTGAAAGCGGTCAATAGAAGCTTTTTACAACTGTCGTCATTGCCTTTGAAAATCGCATTTTTCTCTCTTCTTTTCCGTCTTATTAACTATATGGCTGTTATCTTTAAGACTTTGCTACTGCAAGTCTTCAACTAATTTTATTTTCCATGTTAGTTGTGCATTTATCAACAATCTGGAAGTTCGCAATTTAAACGCAGTTTCCTTTAATGGCCGCGGGCGCCGCCACCATTCGTATACACCTGAATGTTCACCAATCAAAACCGCCGTTTTTTGTTGCACATGGGTTCTATGGGAAGCTTCGCAACTGGTAGTACTGAAGAGCTCTGCTCAAAGCAGAGCCATGGAAGTACAGCCGCATACAATACAGTTTTAAGATCCTAATTATTGCACGGTTTGGGTCAGGCAGTAGCAGGCAACGCTCAAAAGCGTGAAAAATTAAAAATAGAAAAGATAAACAGGACATCTATTTAGACGTTTTTGTCTTATTTTGGTAAGGTTGGTGGAAGGAATCGCAAATCAGAGGCGCGTGCTCACCAACACCGCATTCGTTAACATATCGCACTCAGAGCCGAGCCCGCGCTCTGGAGTTCTGACCACCTAAACAAACCGCAAGCGTGTTTCACGACCGCAACAAACGGTTCACGACCTCATCTGCCGTTTGTTGCCGCGCCTTTTGTATACACCTGTGACAAGCGTCGCGAAGAGTCGTGGATATATAGTTGCACGTTTGTACGCTGAGAATTGAAAACAAGAGCGTTGGAAAGGTGACAAATTTAAGGCCGCGCTCGCCCGTTGCAGCGGTTTAGGGACAAAGCCCGGGTTGCATTCAGGACGCGTGTAACGAGGCGGACGAAAAATATTGCGCGCGCCAGAACCGGGCCGCGGTCCGTAATTCACGCTCTGGGACACGTTAGCACGTAGAGGCTCCATAGTTTCAACGCTACCAGGCAGTGAGTGTTTCTGATGGACGAAAAAAAAAAAAAGAGATAAATAGTACATCATAATAACAACGGTAGCGCGGGCGCACAGCTGCAAATGAAACGAGCATGAATTTTGTCAGAACGAAGTAACTATAAACATAAACTTCTATACAGCGGCACCACTTTCAAGTTTCACCGAAAGGTGCGGGATTAAACAATACGCGTTGCGTACGTGCAAAATTTAGCGCAGCGAAAACGCGGTGATATTTACGGCCCCGTAAGCCCCTGACAACAAAGGTGGCCCGTTGGATATTAGGCGCGGTTAAGCGATAACTATAAAACGCGAGATTTCTCACAGTATTTGAATATCATAGTAGTAGTAAAAACGCTTTATTTCAGAGTAGAAACCAATTGCTCAAAATGAAGTTCGCCTGCCATGCCAGGCCGAGCTGATCCTCTTCGCTTGAAGGAGCCAGCCAGGTATGCCAAGAGAGGACTGGGAATGAAGGAGTGGGGTAGAATGGAGCATATATCATTGCGTTTTTTCTTCACGTATTGTATCCGTAACTTAATAAAGTTTATATATAATTAGTCTGTACAAGCCCACACCAGGCACCACTCTGCCGATGCAACAGGGAGTGCCACTGCGCCGCGCTCCCAACTAGTTTTCAGCTCCAGCCTTCTTACACCATATCTCCCTTCGGCATTCCCTGACCCTACACACGAGTCTCAGACGCACTGTTTTGCTCAATTCCCTCTCCTTTTGCCGATCCGTTACGCTAGCTTCGGCTTGCCTCACGTCGGTCCTGCTTTCGCGGCACTCTACTTCGTTGTCTATTGAAGGAGTAGTGGCGCCCTTTAGTAAAAGTAATTTCGAAAGGAATTAATTACTTTTGCTGCGAAATTACTGCCAAAAAGTAATTCATTACATTACTAAATTACCAACCAGAAAAATGAATTCATTACATTAGTAATTACTGAAAAAGAAATTAAATTACAGCAATTTCATTACTGTAATTCAATTACTGCCATGTCTGCCGCCAACGCATTAGGACGTAGTGAAAAATCAAAAAGGCTGAAAATACAAGAGTAGGATGAACGATGGGTGTTAGCATACAATGCGTCATTATAACGAGTGCACTAGTCGTTACTCGACGTGCATACCGTTATGCGCTTCCGGTGAAACGCGACCCACCTTCAGCTAAATCGACGGTGCCTGTGTTTGAAGCAGCACTGAATCTTATCATGATCTTTTATTTTTCTCTCGTTCTGCTTTGCTCGTTTATGCTGTATAGGCGTAAGGCCCCGCCCACGTCAGAAACGGTTAGCCGCCGTTTCAGAGCAGCCCTGCTATATCCCACAATATAAGACGCCCAGTACCTGCAACATAAACTGAAACGTGCAACCTTGAGCTCTTGGGACAGGCTGGTGTCTCGAGGAGCACCCCTCCCTAACACTCGTTCCATAGGGCGTTCCCTTTTGTTCCAAGTGTCAAAGGGATGCGCGGTAGCCGTTCCACCGGCGTTGTTTTCTTTTTTCTTCGTCTCTCTTTCTCTTCTGTTCATCCCCCACAAAAAGAAGAGCAACGCAGCAAACGCGTCGCCTGCACCAAGCCTGCACCCTGCATAACAAAGCGCAGCACGAAGCAGGCGTGCGGTAATAAAAAGCTGAGCTCCTGCCATTCACGACGCGGGTGCAAGAGGCGCGGCGCGCAAGCCCACTTACGTAGAACCATGCGTAGAACACACGCCGAGCTCGGTCTATTTCGAGCGCTCGCTCGCCATTGTGCGCGCAACTAAAGCCCGCGCAACAGCATCGCCGCGACACCGCTGCCAGCGCCAGCTGCCGGCGCGCGCTCCGTTACGTTAGCGCCGCACCCTGCCGCTGCCGGACACGCTTGCACCCGCCTCATAGGACGTAACGTGTTCACGGATTTCGGAGAGGCGAGAACAAAAGGACGGAGCCCCTGAGAAACACAAGCGGCACGCGTTTCCCTTGCAATCTCCGGGAGCGTAGCGGAGAACGAGCGCCATTAACCATGCAAGCATTGCAGTACTGCACTGACGTCACAGCCGACGTCGTCTCGCGGCTATCGTTGACGTTGTATGTATTAGGTGAAATGATTCGGCCGCGTGTAGGTTTAAGGGGTGCGGGAATGACGACGTCACTATGTGGGGATGCTTGAGGTGGGTGTGTATAACAAGCACAGCCACCACCACCACAAGGGACCGTAACCGCTAACCAAGCTCAAGTTTCAAGCTTGGATGGATGGATGGAATATAGGAGCGTCCCCTTTGAAACGGGGTAGTAGCAGTAGCTATCATGCTCATTTTTCTCCAAATATCTTAATTATTGATTTAGAATGGTTAACTAAACCATCATTCTATTTATTAAATTTTTGTTCCTACATTACTAACATTATGCCACTTCTCTGCTTTTAAGCCACCAATCTTCCAGTCGTTTTTTGCTAGTTTCCACCGCCGGTTTATTCATCCGGCCACTGTTATCTCTAAACCCCAGAGCTTCAGGAACAGTGATTGCGCCTGCATCAACTTCCGGATGCATTGCATTCGAGTATAATATGGTCAATTGTTTCACTGGAGTTTCCACATACAGCACATGCGTCATCTCCATTGTTAAACTTCTTTTTGTAGCTGCGTGTTCTAAGGCACCCTGATCTAGCTTCAAAAAGTAGGGCACTGCCTCTTGAGTTATCAAAGAAATCTTCCTTCCTGATCTGCATTTTCCACTTTCGGTATAATTCCACACTCTGTTTTTTTTTTTTTCATCGAATTTATCCAATTTTTACCTTCTGTGTTTTTCACCTTTTGCTTAATGCTCTTTATTTCTCCGTCCTTGTTACTAGCATACTTACTAGTTAGTTTCCTAGTTCTTTTCCTCCATTGTGAGTCAACGCTTTTTAGGTACAGGTATTTAAATACCTTAGCTGCCCATCTGTTACTGTCCAATTTCCTCACGCGTTCCTCATATAATATTTTACTCTGAGCTTCCCGTACTTCGAAAGATGCCCAGCCCATATCTCCCTGTACTGCCTCATTTGTAGTTTTGCCGTGGGCACCTAGTGCTAATCGTCCAACGGGTCTCTGATTTGTTTCTAATGTCGACTGTACCTCTGATTTTAGGCCCAAAACCGCATTTCCGAAAGTAAGTCTGGGCACCATAATTCCTTTCCAAATACCCCTCAATACCTCATACCTATTGTATCCCCACAATGCCTTATGCTTCATTATCCCGGCATTCCTTCGCCCTTTGGCCTTAAGTGATTGCTCATGCTTTCCAATGTATGCCAATCCTTCGTTTACCCATACCCCCAAATATTTATATTCTGCTACTCTAGGTATTTCAAGGCCCTGTATTTTAAGACCCTGATCAGTTGAGCTTACCGGCGCAGCAGCAGCGCCGCCCTGTCGGCGGGAGGCCAAATCGTAGGGAGCCAAATGGAACGACGTGTTTTGTCATGTGTTACGACCGTGCATCCGCATTTGCGCGCTCTATTGTTCGCCTGTGGGCATGGAAAAGTATTGTGAATATGTGGTGATGGTCCAATGGCTCTAAGTGAGCCTGTTTCCAGGAATCCTGTTTTGTAAGCCTGTTTTGCTTTGTGGACAACCTGCAAATGCCAAATTGACCCTGTCAAGAGAACGTCTGGAAAAACACAAAGAAACGTCCCCCTGCAGGAAATAGCAGGAAGTGCTTTCTTTTGTTCACCCTTCCAGTCGAGAAGGGCTATCGTCCAGTGAGGAATGTCTACTTTTCAAAGGAGACGACAGAGTGACATGTCCGCTGACGTGCAGGACAAGAAAGGAGCATGACGCATACAGCCATTAAGTGATTTCCCAGGAATGCAGGAAAGATTTGCAATTGTCGAAAACGGACAATGCTGGGAGCGGATGCGGCGCCACGTGCACTCGGGTTTCTGAGAAGTAAAACCCCTTGTCAGAACCAGCCTGTGGTTTCTTTGCTGAAGAATAGAAATGTACCTCCTCTCCTCGCCGTTCCCAAGCTTTTCCCGCCAACAAGTGATCACGCCCAACGAATGAATGCCGGACCAGTCAGTGCTTCAGACCATCAGTGCAGTGATGTGTTCGATTGGATGCCGATACCTGAGGGGCGTGCCCTGGATTTGGTTGGTCAGCATCTTCAGAGAGGGGCTGGACATAGGGGGGTTTTAAGGACGCTGCAGAGCACGAAATGTCGCTCTGGGCCCTGGGTAAACGGCTCATCCAGTCGCTTCTCGCTATGAACTCTTAACGCTTGCCATTTTGCTGATGTACCCTTCTTTTTCGTGTAAATAATCTTGTAAATAAGTTTCTCAAAGTGCCATTAAACCTGCTTGTACATATTCCACCAACTTCGAAGATTCAATCCTACTTCAACCCCGAGTCTCTGCACGCTACCAAGTGAAGGCCGGGTCGACGTAGCCCCAGCGTCACGACAACTGGTGATCAGCGGTGGGATCTGAATCTGCAAGCACGACAACTGGTGACCAGCGTTGGGATCTGAATCTACAAGCCACAACATCTGATTACTGGAGGTGGGATCTGAATCTACAAGCCACAACATCTGATGACTGGAGGTGGGATCTGGATCTACAAGCTACAACATCTGGTGATTCGAGGTGGATCAGAATCTACAAGCCACATCTTGTGATCGGAGGTGGCATCTCAAGCAACAAGCAGGCGCAACAATCGGCCAACAAGAGAGCAGCTCGGAACATCGATCGCATGTGTGGGTGAGTGCTTGGCTTTTCTTCTGATGTGGACCAGGTTCTAGAACAGGGTTAGATTTTAGAACTGGTAAAAAGTGTTGAAACGCCTTTAGGTTTGGTAGTTTGCACTGTTGTTTTGGAAGTAGCCGACACTCGGAGCGATCATGGACCTACAAAAGCTGCAGAAACCGGAACTGTTGCAATTGTGTGAGGAATTGGGAATTGATACAAGAGGTTTGGCACGAAAACCTTTGATTATAAAGGCAATCACAGATTTGGGAGCCGATGATGAGGAGCTCAGGGAAGCATGGAACCTCATCGCCCAAAAAAAGGAGGAGCAGCTCAGACAGCAGAAAGAGCGGGAAAAAGAAGAAAAGAGGCGTGAGCGCGAACTTGAGAGGGAAAAAGAGGAAAGGGAGCGCGAACGTGAGAGGGAAAAAGAGGAAAGGGAGCGCGAACGTGAGAGGGAAAGAGAGGAAAAGAAGCTAGAAATTGAGCTCCGGAAATTAGAACTAGAGTTGAGCAAGAGGTCGGGCGATTGTCCCCAGCTAGCGGTACCTCGTCTCAACAAGGAGGCAAATTTCAAGATGTCAAAGTACATGCAGCCATATGTGATATCAGGGGATATCGGTCTGTATCTGGCTAACTTTGAGCGAACTTGCGAAAAACTGTCCTTCCAGCGAGACACTTGGTCTCAGAGATTATTGACGGTTCTGCCCTGCGAGGCAGCGGAGGTTGTCGCGCGGCTAAGCAAGGAGGACGCGGACAACTACGAGAAGGTCAAAGCTTGCCTTCTGAGAAAGTATAGGCTTAGCGCCGAGGCGTTCAGACAACGTTTTCGGAACGCTACTAAGTCCAGGGACGAGAGTTACCCTGAATTCCTGTACAATTTAAGAGTAAATTTGGGCGAGTGGCTAAAGAGCACAGATTCCTACAGTGATAGGGACGCTGTAGTCGAGCGAATTCTTTTGGAGCAGTTTTATAACTGCCTGCCAGAAAAAGAAAGAAATTGGTTACAGGACCGAGGCGACATTAAGTCGGCAACTGAAGCTGCCGAACTCATTGAGGGGTACGCTTCGCGCCGACAATTCAGCAACCCAGCAGTGGATAGGCCCCGCAATCCCAAGTTGAGGGTGAATAACCGTCAGAAAAGGCACTTTGCTAGATTTGCAAACGAAGAAAGGAAGACTTCTTCAGGCAAACGCCCTAGAAAGGACGGCAGTGAGAAAAGTGGGGAAGTGACCAACGCGCAGAACACAAAGAACATGCTTGGGGCTAGGAAGCCGCTCACATGCTTTAGGTGTAATGAGCAGGGTCACATTGCCGTCAACTGCCGGAAAGAAAAGATTGCTTTCTCGTATGTCAGTGACTGCGATGAAAATATGCAGCTTTTAGAACCCTACCTGCATGACCTAGTAGTCAACGGGAAGCCTTGCAAGGTACTGCGCGATTCGGCCGCAACGATGGATGTTGTCCATCCGGCGTATGTGTCGCCTTCCGACTATACAGGACAGTGTGCGTGGATCCGCCAGGTAGTGGAGGAACAGAGTGTGTGCTTGCCAATCGCGAACGTGGTCATCGAGGGCCCTTTCGGCAAGTTAACAACCGAGGCTGCCGTTTCAGGAAAGCTTCCTAAAAGCTATCCGTATTTGTTTTCCAACAAATCGGACATGCTACTGCGAAAGAGGGGCATCCTTTTCGGAGACAGAGTTGTGCAAGCCTTAACACGTTCAAAGGCGCGAGAACTAGCTACACTGCTCATTCCAGAAAAATCCACAGCGGAGGAAACGGCAGTTAAAACAGTGGTAAATGCGGAAGATAGCAGGTCAGAAAACTTTGAGAGCGAGGCATCTCAGATATGTCAACTTGAAAGGAAGCTTGATGAGACGCGGAATGAGGACGTTCTTGAGAGTAACCTCTTGCCGCCAGTGTCTAGTAATCTCACGAGACTTCTAAGTGGAACCCGAGAGGACTTAGCTATGGAGCAAGCCAATGATCTCAGGAATAAGCTCGAAGTACAGTGGGAAGGACCTGATGAAGTCGTTGCAAAGCTTTCTAACACTAACTACGAAGTGAAATTCCCCGGTAGGCGTAAAGCAGTGCGCATTTATCATTGCAATCTTATGAAGCCTTATGTGCAAAGGGAAGCCGTGGTAAATCTAACGTTAAACCTTCCCGAGGAGATGGGGGATAACTTGATTTGCCTCAGCGGAAAAGGAAGCAACGCTCAGGAGCTTCTCAAAAAGACAGAGCAGAGAGGAGAACTAAAGAAACCCCAGCTGTCCGATCTGGGCGAGATAATAACTGAGTTTGAGGCCTGCTTCGTGGACAGGCCAGGCAGGACTGATTTGACTGAGCACGATATTGAGCGGACTTCAGACGTGCCAGTGCGATCAAGGTGCTACCGATTTTCTCCAAGGCAAAGAGAAATTCTGGATAGGGAAGTAACTCGCATGCTGGAATTAGGAGTAATAAAACCCTCGGAAAGCGATTATGCTTCGCCTATGATCTTAGTAGAAGCTCCAGGTAAAGACCCTAGGCCTGTGGTAGACTACCGAAAGCTAAATTCTCTCACCAGGGATCAAGTGTATCCTATTCCGAATATTGAGGAGAGAGTAGAACAGGTCAGTAGAGCGGCATATGTGACTACGCTGGACCTTACTCGAGGATACTGGCAAGTACCGCTCACTGAACGCGCCAGCAGATACGCGGCTTTCGTCACTCCGACGGGCAGCTACCAGCCAACAATGATGAGTTTCGGGCTCAAAAATGCTCCATTTTGTTTTTCCCGACTCATGGATAGGGTTTTAAAGGGGTGTGAAACATTCGCAGTGCCTTACTTAGATGACATTGCGGTTTTTTCCGACTCATGGGCGGACCATATGGTACATCTAAGAGCTGTACTGAGCCTTTTGCGTCAAGCTGGACTAACCGTAAAGGCCGAGAAATGTTGCCTGGCAAGGGCGACCGTGGACTACTTGGGTCACAATGTAGGTCAAGGTTTCAGGAAACCCAGCGAGATTAAGATTTCTGCGGTAGCAGACTACCCGCGGCCGAGCACGAAGACGGAAATTCGAGCATTCCTAGGTCTGACTGGATACTACAATCACTACATCCCTAACTATTCAGCTTTGGCCAGCCCTCTGACCGACGCTCTCCGCAAGACAGAACCGACAAATGTAGTCTGGGACGAACAAAAGGAAGCCTCCTTCGTAAACCTGAAGGCTGTGCTGATTAGCCGTCCGGTATTGCGAGCTCCAGACTATGACCGAGAATTCACGGTCCAGTGTGATGCCAGTGATCGAGGGTTAGGTGCTGTTCTCTGCCAGAGAGATGACGACGGTAATGAGCACCCCGTGCTCTACCTGAGCAGAAAACTGAGTTCTAGAGAGAGGGCTTATTGCGCGTCAGAGAAAGAGTGCGCTTGCATTGTATGGGCCATTCAAAAATTGAAGTGCTATCTTGGAGGGGCCAAATTCACCGTAGAGACGGACCATTGTCCCCTGGCTTGGCTGCAAACTGCGACATCGAAGAACAGTCGCCTTCTTAGGTGGAGCTTGATTTTACAGCAGTACAATTTTGAAATAAGATACAAAAAGGGGAAGTTAAATGGGAATGCGGACGCGCTTAGCCGCTGTTTCTAAGCAGTCCGAGATGTTCCTCACCATGTATCCAAATTGATAATCAGGTTTTATTTTTTTTTTCTCGTGCGCTTGTATATGTGTGACTATGTAAAGCAGCACGTTTGGTTTTCTAGGAATACGTGGGTCCTGAACGTCTTGAGAGTGGGCTTTTCTCGAACAACAATGGCAGTTTTCTTTTAACCTGGTCTCTTCAGACGGGAGCCGAGTGCTTGCTTCGACATGTGGTTGAGTTTCAGACAGCTCGAGCAATTTGGCCTACAACAATCAAGACAACGCGACAAGCAACAGCGAGCTTCAAGCGTTCACGTGCAGGCCATTAAGTCGTCTCTTCATGCAGCAGCGGCGACTGCTGCCCTCCGTGACTCTTCTGGCGGGGGAGGAGGCTGTTACGACCGTGCATCCGCATTTGCGCGCTCTATTGTTCGCCTGTGGGCATGGAAAAGTATTGTGAATATGTGGTGATGGTCCAATGGCTCTAAGTGAGCCTGTTTCCAGGAATCCTGTTTTGTAAGCCTGTTTTGCTTTGTGGACAACCTGCAAATGCCAAATTGACCCTGTCAAGAGAACGTCTGGAAAAACACAAAGAAACGTCCCCCTGCGGGAAAATGCAGGAAGTGCTTTCTTTCTTTTGTTCACCCTTCCAGTCGAGAAGCCCTATCGTCCAGTGAGGAATGTCTACTTTTCAAAGGAGACGACAGAGTGACATGTCCGCTGACGTGCAGGACAAGAAAGGAGCATGACGCATACAGCCATTAAGTGATTTCCCAGGAATGCAGGAAAGATTTGCAATTGTCGAAAACGGACAATGCTGGGAGCGGATGCGGCGCCACGTGCACTCGGGTTTCTGAGAAGTAAAACCACTTGTCAGAACCAGCCTGTGGTTTCTTTGCTGAAGAATAGAAATGTACCTCCTCTCCTCGCCGTTCCCAAGCTTTTCCCGCCAACAAGTGATCACGCCCAACGAATGAATGCCGGACCAGTCAGTGCTTCAGACCATCAGTGCAGTGATGTGTTCGATTGGATGCCGATACCTGAGGGGCGTGCCCTGGATTTGGTTGGTCAGCATCTTCAGAGAGGGGCTGGACATAGGGGGTTTTAAGGACGCTGCAGAGCACGAAATGTCGCTCTGGGCCCTGGGTAAACGGCTCATCCAGTCGCTTCTCGCTATGAACTCTTAACGCTTGCCATTTTGCTGATGTACCCTTCTTTTTCGTGTAAATAATCTTGTAAATAAGTTTCTCAAAGTGCCATTAAACCTGCTTGTACATATTCCACCAACTTCGAAGATTCAATCCTACTTCAACCCCGAGTCTCTGCACGCTACCAAGTGAAGGCCGGGTCGACGTAGCCCCAGCGTCACGACACATGTCAAACGCGCGTCGCATGCAAAATCCTTGCACGTTTCCTCATGGCAACGACTTTTGCACCTTCGCGGTTGAAATCATTACCATATCGCGCTGTGTCATTTCGCAGAAGCATCGTCCCAAAATTCGCATCGTGTAGCAATATTAGCAATCGTCCGCGTACCTCTGGGACTGTCACGAATGCGACGTACTCGTTCGCCGAACGTGCAGATAAGCTTTAACGTTTCTCGCGAGTGCGGAGGGAGTGCACGTCATTAGGGGTATATAGGTTAAAAGCAGTGTGATCATACAGAAAATAACAACCGGATACGGAGCTATAAGGTGTTTTGCTTTGATCCATTTCGAATCAAGAGTCCAAAAGCGAGTAACACTGGGGAAGAACTGACAGGCTTTCAACGCTTCTATACCTACTATACTGTACTACTACTATACGCTGCTGCTGTATCTGTTTCCTGTTTTTCGCAGTGCTTTTTTAAACTCGAGAAGGCTTGACGGCAGTTTTCGTCTTGGCTGCGAGGGACGTAGAAAGGGGGCCACAGGAAGAGCGCTGACTCTCGAGTCTCAAATGAGGACAAACGCAGCTGTGTCGAAAACCTGCTGTTCCACCTTAGAAGGAGCTCACGCTTCTCAGCGATTTTTCACCGTCGCGCGCATCTTCGTTCGATTTTTACCGTCACTTTTGTGCGCTGTTTTTCGCTATATGAATATTTACTAACTCGCCCCATTAAAGGCTCAAATAATCACGAGCTAGCAGTACACGTAATCAAGTGCCACAGGCGAAAAACCAAAAGCAAAACAAAACCCTTCAAGCAACGTAGAGGTAATGGGGTCTAGCGATGAGAGCTGTAAAACAAGAACAAAAGTTTTTAGAGAAAACCCACTTTTAACGGGTTGTGCGAACCGCACAGCTCGGGAACTCGACAGCAGACACATGAAATGATGCGTCTCCGCTCAACGCTCCTGGTTATGACAGTGACGCAAGTGTGACCCGCCAGAGGGTCATCGTCGTCATCATCATCATCAGCCGGACTATACCCACTGCAGGGCGAAGGCCTCTCCCATATTTCTCCAATTAACCCGGTTCTGTGCTAGCTGCATCCACTTGACCCCTGCGAACTTCTCTAACTCATACGCCCACCACCTCATACGCCTACTACATGTCCTGCCCATGGCCATTTCTTCTTCTTAATTTCCACTAGAATGTCAGTAGCTGGAGTTATTTCTCTGACCCACTCTGCACGCTTCCTATCTCTTAATGTTACCCCTACCATTTTTCGTTCCATAGCCCTCTGGGTTGTCCTCAACTTAAGTAGAACCCTCTTGGTTAGCCCACGTTTCAGCCGCCGGAGGGTCGGCAACTCCGAATTGAAGACCGGAGATATGGAAAAAAAAAAAAAAAAAAAAAAAAAATATATATATATATATATATATATATATATATATATATATATATATATATATATATATATATATATATATATATATATATATAAAGGAACAAAGGAACTAAGAAACAACACGCGCATTCTTTTTTTTTTTTTTTTTCCGTTTACTAGATCAACATCCTACATGCGCTCGACCCTGTCCGCACGCTATACGAAAACTCGGCTTTCCAACGAGAAGGACATGGTGACAATCCGCCAAAGTTGCTCAGACGACGAAAAATAACAACGAAAGTAAATAGCAAAGGAGTCCTCGCCTACTGGTCCGGCATATGATGCTCGGCTCGTAAAAAAACGTAGGGGCAACGAAAGCCGAGGACGAGGTTCAGCGCATTCAGCGGATGCGCGCTTGCGAATTGAGGTTGGCCCGTTCTGCGCCTCCAGACTCCAACGACTTTCACTATCCCCTCTAAAAATCTGGCGTTTTTCAGACAGACTTTTTCCGAGATGCCCTCGTTACCAAACGCGAAGCGCACATCCACGGCGCTGTCCACCACCGCTGCGTCCTAAAGCGTCACTGCGGATCCTCGGTCAAAATGGGCAGCCAACTGAGAGGAGAGAGGCAGAGGCAGTTAAAAAAAAAAGAAAAGAAGTTGTTACTGAAGGAGCAAGAGAGAGATGCCGAGGTACCAGGAGAACTAGGACCCAGCAGTGGCCCCCGTTTCCTAACAAGACAGCGCGTCGTCACAATGGAGCTGCCCCCCTGCATTCAGCACATACGCGCCGGCCTGCTCCGCACAAATTGAGTTCCTGCAGAGAGCTTTCCCTCGCCACATCTCGTTTTCGGTGCCCCCCACCCCTTCTTTGCAATGCGCCGTCGCTCCAGCGCCGCCGCTCCTGAAAGTGCGCTTTGTGCCGGTGCACCCGGCGTGAGCGGCGAAGTCCACCCCGGCTGCTTTCCTTATTATTTTTTTTTATGCATTCTTTCTTCTTCACAAAAGAGAGGAGACTGACTGGAAAACAGGCCGCACACATAGTGTGTGTTTTGCATGTACGGAGCAAACGGTAGCGCTTCACTGACGAAACAAAGAAAGCTGGGCGCTAAGCGCAGGGATGAGGAGGACGTAAAAGAAAATCCTCTCAACGAGAGTTGGAAGAGAAGGGCGCGAAAATGGGGAAGGAGGAGGAGATGAGATCATTGTTTTTAGATCAGGCTCCGGAAGAAACACCGTGCGAAGGCACTGAGCATCGCTGTATTCCGGGCACACTTGGCGCAACGAAGTTTTGGGGAGTGCGGATAGTTTTCCTGTGTTTACAACTGCGATGGGGCCGGAAGAAGCGGAGGAAGGGGTGGACTACTTAGGTGCGACGCACGACTGAGAATTGTTTGATGGGGGCTCTCTCCCTTGACGTCCCTCGCATTAGCCATTCATAAGCTTATTCTTGTTCCTCTCTTTGTTTCTATGAAGAATGCGTAGCTGGATGCCAGTGCTCTTAGTACGCGGGGTTTCGTATCTCATTTGGTTCGATCTACGGAGTTACAAAAGAAAGGGAACGAAGAGAAAGTGTCTTGTGTTTCTGTGCCACCCTATATTGACGTAGTTCTTACATTAATGATCATGTTAGGGCGCTGTAGGCACCTGAACAAACAAACAAATAAATAAATAGACGTAGTGCGCAGGGAATCTGGGTGCAGCTTCCACGGCTGCACGCAGTGTGGAAACGCAACCATTTTTATATATTTGAAATGTGTTGTTCGTTCTTCTATTTTCTTTTCCTTACTGAGTCACATAGTAGTCATCGTAGAAGTCGGCGTGCAACTGATGAGTGAGTTGCGGTGCTTCTGCTAGTAACCCTGAGCGCAGTTCAAGTGAGCTGACGAATACTCTACACCTCGATTTCAGTAGCCATGAGCGGAAAGGTCTGAGTGCCGTTAAAATCAGGCCCTCCTAATTCGACCTGAAAAACCAACTATATGTTTAAGCAGTTAACAGTGAAAGCGGGTGTCAATTCTTGTTTTCTCGAGTTCCGTTATAGATCTAAAGAGAGAAAAAAAAAAAAAAACCGCCTCGAATAGGTCAAGCACAGCATTGTAACGCTCAAAAACGTTAAAGATCACTGCGGTACCCGGATTGGAGAAATGCTTAAGTATTAACGATATTGTGTAACAACAGCTCATGTTCTCTTATTTTTTCTCTCTCTCTCTTCGATTAAACGACACTTTACACATTTTCTGATCAATTTTACTCACTTCATTTTTCCCCCCAAACGCCCAACTTCCGGTCACGTGACCCTTGCCACACGTCACGTGATCCTAATACCCATCACGTTATCGCAGGTGTGACGTCACAATCGGACGTCATCATTACTCTGACTTGCTATTTCGGCGTCTGGTTTACTTTTCTGGCTATAATTTTTTACCTAGTTACTCAATTTTACCCATATGATTTCCCAGACAAGATTTTTCATCCCCTACCTAGTACAATCATTCGTTGTTTTTTTTAGGGGGGGGGGGGGGGGGGTTAAGTCGTTCAGTTACGACGAAATCACGTACACTACTCTTGGGGACACCAAGCATCACATACACTTAATGCTTGCATTAATAACCAATAAACTACTACCGTACACACGTTGCCTTAAGACCTAAAGGATATCTACCACAATCGTTCAGACACAGGAGCTGTCCATGTCGCCTGAGCGAACAAGGCCGGTGTTTACCGCATTATAGGCGTTCTCCACCGAGGCTCTCAACTGAGATTCAGGAACGTGAACATACGTGCATGCATGCGGCAGTGTTGCGGTTAAAATTAGTTGGTAAAAAGTGCAAGGGACAGGCAATGCACTCACCGTTGTACCATTGCTGGTAGATGGGCTCATCGCGTTGAGAGGACATGGCCGCGACGGCCCGGCCTCCTCAGACGACCACGGGCTCAGGCAGCGCGAGTGGAGGAGGGACACCGCACCACCTGGTGAGCAGGAGAGGGGGAGGCAGGCAACATGCGCCACGACAGAACAGGTTAGTACGGTAGTCACTCGCCAGCCATCCCGACAAAAACGACATGCACAACAGCGCACTGAATATGCAAGAACACGCATGCATGCACACACATGCATTCACAAATGAATGAAAGTGAGTATCAAAGGGAACATTCCCGAGTTAAATAACTAACAATTTCACTACCTTATACCAATGCAGGCGGTTAGTTACTCATTTTCTATAGGGCTGTTTCGCGCACAATAGCATTTGTGCCGAACATATAACGAAGGCAGAGGAAGCACGAATGGAACCGGAAAACGCGAGTCCGCTGAAATGACCTTGATTTACTCAACACCAGTGCCTTCGGACCACCAGCTACCGCACTAGCAGATGGTTATCCCGAGGTAAACAGTTTTCAGCTGGAGGGTACTTACTTATCTGTCGGCTCTGTTATCTAAAAAGCGAGGGTGGAAAGAATCACAACCGCTTAGAACCGAAGACGCACAAAACGAAGCATTGTTTCAGCGTAGCGTTGCCGCATCGGAAAGTGGCCACGACACCAGAAACTCACCGAAATCACCCCATAATCTAGAATTGTGAAATTACCAAGAATCAGCTTTCATCAAAAACTCATTTTATTAAAATAAAGCTATGTCATTTAGCCTCTAAAAATTCCTGCGCACCGCAGATGTCTGGCCGGAACCTACATAACAGGCTACAGCCCATCGTCGGTGATAATGAATTTCACGCCGCACATCTTCCTGGAGGTCAATGTGAGAATCTGTGCAACGGCATACAACGTTTTCAGCCACATTCTTTTTCTCCTGTACTGCGTTTTCACACACGTGTTTTGACGGAAGACACGCTTCCCCACTACAGGCACTGCGTAAGAAGGACAGACCAGTGCGTTCCGTGTGGATTTCATTTCATTTCATTATTGATTGCTCAAGGGCCCGAAGGCATTACATAAGGGAGGGACATATATAGTTTTGGACCTAATAGTGACCGGTTTTACGGCGGTAAACGCCGTTAGTTGCATCGCGGCTCGAAGCACGACACCACAATACGGCAAAAACCAGCTGAATAATGGAACCAGAGTTTTGAAATCACGTGGTTACAAAGAAAAGTGAGCGCTCAGGCGGGTGCAGTACTGTACGTGGATGAGATGATGAAGCATGAGCCCTAGCTGTAGCGCAGCATGTAGGAAACTGATCAATGGATAAATACAGACAGAGCCTAACTCTTACGATCGGGAGGACAATATCGTTACCTAGTGCTGAACATTTGGATGAGCAGCGCAGGTATATGCGGTAATTTAGGCATAAAGTGGTTTTCCTCGGAAATCACCAGATTTTGCCTGGTGTAGCCGTTCGCGTCGCCACGAGCACTGAAATTTACCCAGTTTTCCGGAATCTGGTGGTAAATTTTACAAAATGGCATCGTTGTTTCGGCGCACGTTATCTCCTCATCATTATTGTTCACCCACGTACACGAAAAGTAGTCGTATGATTTTAATCTGCATACCCTTTGTACAGGCCAGGCAAGATAGCGATGATGAAATATCATGCCTGCAGCCCATACATTGCATTGCCTCTCAGTGCTTTTCCCATTGTATCAACTCAGTTAGCCAGCAAATCATGATTTTCATTTTTATTTTAAAAAATCGTGTTAAAAGCTATTTCCCCACGAATTATGGCGAACGATACCAAGCGAATTAAATGCAAATAGCCGGCTCTGGGTATACGAGGCTTTCAACTCTCATTCATCCACCCCTTTCCACATACACAATTAGAAAGCCAGTAACGAGTCATTCATTTTGTCAGCAATTCTGCAATTGCAGCAATTGGTTTAAAAACGACTTCTGCGAAAATCGATCTGTCAGGATGACAGCGGCCACTACAAAATAATAATAACAACAATAATAATAATAATAATAATAATAATAATAAACACACTTTTGCGATGAATTTTATTCACTAGTTGCCATGGCCCAGTTTCGGCATCAGTAAAAATCCACGCGTGAGAGTTATTCTTTCTTCTCTCTCAACTACGCCGTTCCACTCCCCCATATTCTTTTCTCCTCGCAGAAAATTGCCAAGAACCCAGGCACATCTGCAATCTCTCAGCACACCATCTCCCACTGCCGTACATGTGTCTCGCCTGTCCACTGAATCGCTCGAAATTTCTTCCGAGCTCGTCCCAAATAATTCATCCCACGTCCCTCATTCGACGAACAAAAGAGCTTTCGCATACACAAAGACGGTGGGAGGGCCACCTTACCGTCGATATCTCGACGCCAGTATATCAATGCACGTGAGACGGCGGCGGTTTGCATTGTTCGAGAATCCAATAAGTCAGCAACCCCCCCTCCCCCTTTTGCTCCCTCCGCCCGTCATCCGGTGTTCTGCAAGGAACTCTTCCTCCCAGGCGCCGTAATAGCGAACTGCCGAGCCAGGAGTCGTTACGAAGCCGCGCAAAGAAGAAATCGCCGAAGGCACCCACTATACCCAGCCTGGAGCCAGGCAGCGAAACGACGCAAGATGAACGTGCATGCAAATGAGCATGTCTCGATCTGTACTTACTTTTTATTTATGCACAGAAAAAATAATTCCTCCACACCCGAACAGTGCCGCGATGTTCCGCTAGGGGGTGTTGTGTGCGTGTGTGCGCGCGCGCGCGCGCGTGTGTGTGTGTGTGTGTGTGTGTGTGTGTGTGTGTGTGTGTGTGTGTGTGTGTGTGTGTGTGTGTGTGTGTGTGTGTGTGTGTGTGTGTGTGTGTGTGTGTGTGTGTGTGTGTGTGTGTGTGTGTGTGTGTGCAGGAGGGGGGGGGGGGGGGAGGGCATACTAGCTCAGCCGAAATAGAATGGTCAAGGATGCGGGCCGTACATCTGCATGGAGAGATCGACAGGGGCAGCGCGAGGAAAATGCACGGGATGGCGCCGACACCATTCGTATACCAACACCACAGCATGATGGGGGGTAGAGATCTCTATCGCGCTATGCGCACGCACGTCTCTATGCCCGAGTGAACGTACTTGAGTGCGTTTTGCATTTATGCGGGCCTGGCGATGATGCCGAGCGAAAGTTCCGCTTCCTCGTGAACCGAGCAAGCTCGATAAGCGAGAGCCCATTGAGACTGGCAAACAAAGCACGGGGCTTGAACAGGTTTCTCCTCTCTTCCGAGCATTAGACCAGCAGGCCAGCGAAGCAGCAGTTGTCCTTACAAGAGAGCAAGTCACGATATGCCGGCTCTGAAGAGTGAAATCGCTCCACATCGTTGGCGCTGCCGTGATTATTTTAACGTTTCCTCGGCGATCTGACGGGGGGTCCCTAACTCTCTTCTCTCGAGCTGACGCAGTTAAGAGCAAAGTGAGGAGGCACGACGCGTTAGAAACGAGGCCATCTCGCCAGAGCGGCAGCGGCGTTTTTTTAATTCGCCCCTATCTGCACGTGAAAGCATGAATAAAGGGAGAAAATAAAAGCGACGGAAAGGAAATACGCCAGTTATGATTGGCAATTCGGGTCATGTCTGGCGAAATCGTCATGGCGGAACGCTGACGTGCGAGATAGGGTCGCTCTGGTCCCTGAAGCGTTATTTATCGTCGCTCGTTTATGAATATTATAACTCGTATACAACCTACTTTTAAACAACCGGAAGAGGTGCAAGTAGCTGTCGTTGGCGGTGCTCAACGCTTTCTCACGCTACGTAGGGAACGAAGTGAAACGCTATACACGACTGAAGCACACACAACGCGATCAGAAAACGCCGGCGTCCCAAGCAAGCGCGTTTCGTTCACTCAGCGGAAATCTGAGGCCCCGGAGCAAAACTGTTTTTCACGAGCCTCCAGGCGCGAAGAATGGGCCGGCATCGCATCACGTCGTCGTTCTGGCTTCGTCACAGCTCTGCGAAATCTGGCGAAACGCTTCGGTGTATGGTGCAGTGTATATATATATATATACACGCCCAGAGCGGCCGGGATGAGGGATGTGCATGGCGCTCAAGCTGCAGAGTGCACCGCCTTCTAAGGCCTCGGGCAACTCTTCAAGGAGCGACAAAAGCTTCCCGGCAGCTCGTCGATCCTGTGGTGCGAAGAGGCATCAGAGCGGCCGCCATGATCGATGACGCTGATCGGGAGCGCCTGCCAACGAGATGAACCGGAAAAAAAGGGTGTACCGCATTCTTCGGCGCTTTGTGGGCTCTCCGGGTCGCATTGTGTACCTAGAAACGTTTACGACAGCATAATTGTAGGTCAGCTGGTAAGCTATTATAACCATGAAGGACTGCAAAAGACAAAGGACGGAGGCAGACGGCTATAAAAGTCATGGCGTCATGCTAATTTGATATAGCAACGCTTAGCGCTGTCGCGTCCCTCCCTGTGCTGTGTCTTTTGTGGCTTTTCGTCGTTATACCCCTTACGAATAAAGCACATAGACTGAAGGCAACCGTAACCGGTACTGTATAGTGCAGTAAAACACTGTGCGGTGTACGGTATAGAGGAGTTGCAAGACCTACAAACCAGCTTACCTAGCTGTGAGGCATAAATTCATGCACAAAGGCGGCAGAACCTGCCTCAGGGTCAATAGTTAGGTGCAGTGCATGCATCTACGCAGCTGCCCACATGGCCCTCGCTCGCACGAGCCATTGGGCTGGAATATGATTTCGGGCACTCTTAACGCCAGGGTAAAGGTGCGCTGACGCCAAAGAAAAGGGGGAGGGGCGTTGCGGTGAAGGAAGGTATGTCCAGAAAAGGCGCGTACACCTCTGCCCGCCAGGCGATGCGACAGCGTTGCTCTTAACTACTGCCCCAAATGAAGTCTATGCCGTCATTGTGCAAAATTTTCTGCCGTACAGGGAAGCTGACTTGTAGGTGTTACAACTGATCTCGGCGCTGCTGCACAATGGCTATAACATATAGGACTCCGCATTGTAGGTTCAGCCGCCTGCGCCTCTTTAATGAGCTGACATCACACGTGAAAGTGAGCACGTTTCGCTTCTATCGAAATGCGCGCTTCGGGATTCGATTCCACGACCGGTGAGGCCGCCTCCTCTAATACTCTAAGGGGGGAGCCAAGTTCGCCCCCCATACCTTCACTCTGTCGGACCTGTGCGTCGTTTTCAAAACTGCAGGGTTATGGCCACAATTATTTTTTACTATACTGGCAGCCCAGAACTCGCGCTGTTGCGTTCCAAGCCACTATTTCCTCTGGAAAGGCGGGGTCTCATAAGGAACCGTTATGAGAAACGCGTCGTCGAGTAATTTTCGATTCTGCATAAATGACGAAGCTTGTTTTGCTGCTTAGGCGCAGATTATTTTGTATGTGTTGCTATCCTCACACAAACATAAACGTTTTATAACCATTCCTCATCTTCGCGCTGTATTTTGGCTGTAAGGGACTTGAGAAGGGGGGGGGGGGGGGGGGAAGAGAGAGAGAGATTTGGCTCCTCTTCGCCTTTTCAGCGCAGCTTTCTGCTCATGTGCTTTTCAACTCTGCTATTCGAGCACCCTGTCCACGCTATTCTGTCATTACCTTACAAGCGGAGCTTTAACGTCCCTCAAATTTAATGTTGGCATTTCTGGCTTGTTAGAGCCTTTCCTAGTCAACCATGAGACACACAGGTTTCTTCAAATGCGTATTCATCTATGCTCATACGCTTGAAAGCACGGAAGGTGACATATCGTAGCAGCAAATTGCTCGTAAGCCAGACTATACATCCCCGTTTTTACATGAAATTGTACAAGCCTCAAATAACAAGTCATCACTGACAATTAACCAAGACAGTGAGTTAATCTCGAGCTAACCTGTCCGAAAACGCACTAAGCCTTCAATCAGTCAACATGACAATACTTCGACGGCGCACAGGCGAAACGCTTTTTTTTTTTTTTTTTTTTCTGACAACTTTCCTCGCATCGCATCAAGTCCCCTCGAACACTCCTTGAAATCTCGTCTCCGCAGATTCGCTTCAACCGAGCCAGCACTTCGAATAAACTGAGCTCGAAATTCATCTCCACGAGTGACGGCCGGGGAAGGCGACGCATAATAAAAATCCAAATGAAAGTCGTTAAGAGACCAAACAAAAGACGCGGTGGGAAAGCCGCTGCATCGCGCAGTCTGCAGGAATCCGCTCCGTCTCCATCACTGGCAACCGCGACAGCGCGAAAGGGTCCGACGGGACCGCCGCGTGTAGCCGCCGGTACAGCGCCGCCGGCCTGCTCGCGGTCTCGGAAAGCACCACGTCGCTCGCTCCGTCGCCCTGACAGACAGACAGGCGCCGAAGCTGGACCCTTCCGCACCCTCCTTTCCACCCCCTCAATTCGCCGCTCGGTGCCAGCGCGACAGCCTCGCTGTCTCAACTCGACGTCTCGGGCGGGACGACGAGCTCATCTGGAACTCAGCGCGGCCCGTCGACCTAATGAGGCGTTAGAGTCGCCCTTGCTCTTCTTCGTGAGTGTTTGCGTGTGCGTTTTTCTAATGCCTAAAATTTGTCTGCAAGCTGTCTTTATGCGTCGTCGACATTGAGTCATGCATTTTAGAGGATAGTTGGGAAACGGCTCACCCAAGAGACGCGGCCGCTCGTCGTCGAAAGCAAGTCGTTATTTGGAGAGAAAGAAAGGCGACGTGATAAGCGCCCGATATGTCACTCTCTATCAGAAGCCTCATTTTACACATCACGCAAAGGACGAGGCGAGGTTTTGAGGGACGCAATTAAGCGGGATCAGGAATAATATTTGAAGCTGCTTTGAGCAGTATTGTGAAGGAGTTGAAACTGTGCAGTATTGAAAACGTAGGGCAGAAGTTTTTACAAAGCTCTTGCGCAAATACGCCGGGAACATCCACCGATGTCATCACTTTTGTGCGTGCGATCCTCGGATATCTCGTGTGCTGCCATTTCTAGGGAGAGCAGAACGATTAAGCGGTCAAGGCGACAGTCAGCTGACGAAACATTTATGCACAATATATGCAAGGACGTTACAAAGTAGGCTCGATCGAGGGCCGAGAGCATGAGGGGCTCGCACTAAGGCGCGGCGATAACACGGGATCCCCTTCGTCCGCTGTCTCCGCCTCCCGTCTAGACGCGGTATCCGTTGCAATAACCAGTAGTTCGAACCACGGTTACCGTTTGAACTCGACGAATGGACACCAGGCTGAACCGTACGATCCTCGCAGCCGGTTAATAGTTAAGGCTATTAGAAGGTGGTCACCCGGTTGGAACCGGACACACCGCGCCATCTGGTGCATTGGATAAAATGTGAATGTGACTGGTACGAAAGGCGTTGCGTGACGGGGTTTGCTTCACACAGTTCGGGTGCACAGCGCTGGTTTCCATGTGTAGTGGATATGGAATGCGTGTTCTGGCCCAAGGCTGAAATATGCATTTCTAATGGTCGGGCCACGAGCTGTGTCAAGCAGGCAGTATATCATTGCGGGAAATTGAACCTTTCGAAAGCACCAGAGTCAGTGTGATGGTCATCTAAAGCGCGTTTAGCTAGAGAATCCGCTACAAAACATACATGACTAAATTTAATGCGGCCGAGCTCTTTGGCCGAATATTTAGGTGAATTTCTCAAAGGTGGAGTAGCCGTATGTCTGCGCTTTGTAGCCTTATGAGGGTGCTTGGATAAATATCAATGAGTAAAACATCTTGCTCAGAAATATCAGTGTTCGCCACGTGAAAAACTAACAAATGCATCGACCGCGTTATCAGCAAACTCGAAGCCTCTCCTGTATAAGGGTACAGGCTACGCAAACCTGCAACGGTAGATAGCAAAGATCTTTTTTTTTGTAGAGTACGTAATATCCTCCGGGACGTCATAATATGGATGCCAGAACCTGCCCCGAAGTAAGAAGAAGAATGAAACAAGACAAATAAGAAGAAAAAGAATCATCAAAGAAAGCGTGTCATTAACTGAACGCGAAAGCGGTACTGTATCCTCTGATTCTCCATTGAAGAGCGCCATTAAAGGGGCTCGCAGTTATATCCTCCAGCTAGGCTGGTAGGGTATTGCGCGCGCCGAGCGTAGAAACACACACGCATACAGACGCGATACATTGTGCCATTCCTCCGATAACTGTTATTGCGTCCAGGCTTCCACAAGCCTCGTCGATTACCGTTATACGAACGGAAACATGCCCCAAAGGCGAAGAACGAGCATGGAAACGAGCCTTAGTGCATACCGCTGGACATCCGCTGGAAGGCCTACAGAGGGCAGCAATGACGCCCACGTGTCTGTTGCAGCGTCATAAGCCGATGGCTTCGATATGCATATGGCACCATAGCATACTCGACGAGAACATTCTGCAGCGTAGTGCTGATACTGTGTGGATCACTTCGCGAGCGATCCGCTGAGTGGAACATTGTGCAATTCACCAAAGCAAGCGCACGCATACAAAAACTGAGGAAATAAGAGTAAGGGTCCGCTTACACAGCGGGTGCGTAATGCGACGGGCTGACTGAATAACTGTGCCAGATTACCCCAGAATTACCCAGACACGTGGCTGAATTGGGGGTCGGAAATAACTGGAGAGCGTGCTGCTTTACAAGAAGGTTCATAAAATTATTTCTGCAATTGAAGGGCTCAACATCTTTTTCTTTGCTGACTAAAAAGCGTGGCTGTAGTCAGATATATACATCACCTGGCGACAGCATGCCCTACATTAAAATCCCATTCTTTGCTCCGGGATTTTGCTTCAATCGATCCCCGATGGTCCGAAACAGAGGGACTAAGACCAGAAAAGCCACACCGAACCTTAATTAATTAATTATCGAGGCATTTAGTAAGACCAGTTTATTTCTCAATCTTTCAAGCACGAGCGCGGGATGACGTTAAAGACGCGACGGAACGCCATACGAGCGCCCCGTAACGGAGAGACTGGTGATCACGCGTACAGAAAGTCTGCTGACGCATACGGGTAGCGTTTTTCGTCTGCTTGCGATCGCACGTGCAAGGAAATATCGTCATCGAGCAAACCTTCAGTATACATGCTTCAAGCTCCGACGTTATTCGGCAATGACACCGACTTGCCGACATTTCCAGGCACTTGTTTTTACCCGAATCAGCTAACCGGTGCACGCTGGTCCATGGGCCCCTGCTTGCAATGCGATGGCAGCTCGATAGCGGAGTCTGGTGCGGTGCACATGGTCAAGTTTTCGAACACGTGTCCGCTGTTTACTGGTGGTGTATATGCCCGGCGCGGCTCCCAGCTTCAAGCGTGACCTGTTCCGTTGGAATGTCTCGAACTGCATTATGAATATACAAGTTGCGCGAGGCCGGCGTAAAATGAATCGAGCAAATTCTTCTTCCCTTTTTCGGTGCCAAATCCGTGCTTCCAGGCGCGCAAAAAAGTCTACCGAAGCCTTGCGATGCAATTCATCACGGGAAAAGCCGTGAAAAACAACCCCGTGGACTGTCTCAGTTGCTTTGACCGAAACATGTCTACAATGCAGTGATGCGTCCCATACGTTGAGCTCCGGAGCACGTCCATCGCGGAATCGACGCGGGATGAAGCTACTGTAACCCGCTCCAAAGCAGGTAATGTGAAAGGTGATCAATATGACAAGTGAGCTGAAACGCATTACTTTCCCAAAGGCGCACAATCGACACAGACGCGCGGCGAGCCAGCTATCATGTGTCGTGACTGCACTTTGCTCTTCTAACTCTATATACGTCAGTTATTTGATGATGCCACGTTATTTACCTATGTCTACGTTTTCGTCGCAGAGGTGTCTCTGTCGATGGATTTGGAAATATCTTCACCCGGGCTGTAATTAAAATCAAATTAAAATATCTTCGCGGCCTCACCAAATGTGGGGATTGCTTTGGGAGCATCTTTGTATAGCCAGGAAAGCAATCTTACACCTTCTGATGCTTAGAAAAATAGTGTCTATACTCCTTTAAAATGCAGGCTATTGAACTGCCGAACAAATACTAGCCCAGCTGCAAGCTACTGCGGTGGAAAGGGCAAGGCCAAGTCTGCATGCGCATAAAAGCAGGATTTTTAGCATTCACGCCACCACATGTGTTACTGTAACAAGATAAAGAAACAGCATTTGACCGCGCGCACTACACGAGAGAGGCATTAAGGTAAAGCGGATGGAGTGACACACACATTTTCCGGATTTCGCTCACTTCCAACACGACCCAAAGAACACCATTGGAAGCGTGGAGATTTCAAGGTCTCGAAAAGCTGCACAGCCCCACCTAGAGACTAAATTACCAATAAGTTCTCTTTTTTTTTTGCCATTATTTCTTCTCACCAAACAGTACAAAACGCGCCAACCAAGTATAGCCAGCATTTGCAAGTACCACAGTAATTTCTCGAAAGAATTCTCGTCCCCCCCCCCCCCCAGCAACCCATCTCCTCTAATGCCTCTCATCCTCTTTTCCCGACCAAAAAGTAAGAACGACTATAAAACGTTAAAAATAGGCTGCGCGGGAGGTGCGTGCTTCTTCGTCCAAAATTACGTCCAGGTTTAGAACATCCCCTTCTAAGTCTCCTAATTCCCTTCACACTTCGCCGCCTCTTCCGGAGGCGTAATTTTAAAAGAGGCGCAAGAGCTACGCGCGCGTAAGTATGCCAGGGGACCCTGCTCTAAACCCAGACCACATTAAACTAGTCGATTTTTTTTTCTTTATTACTTTCTTAGCTCCATCTTGCCGCCTTCCACGCCATGCAGATTTCTCTTCTCCTTCCCTTCGCTGCTGGCGAAGAACAAAAAGGTGGCAATCCCGACATGGCCCGCGTAGGTAGATGCATGCGAGGGAAAGAAAGGGAGAGGAAGGAGAGTCGAAAAAGAGAGCTAAAAAAATAGAAAGGATTGCACCCAGAAGCTCGGCGCTGCCAAGCTCTGGTGCCCGTGCTCGACGAATTCGTTGACGCTCCCGTGAACTCCGGACTCTTCTGCCGTAGCAGAAAGAAGAGCGGGATGGAAGAATGGCGGGAGCGGAAGAGGGCGATAATCCCAAATGAGCCGCGTCTCGAGAGCGCCACGAGGAACAAAAGTCAAGGCGAGAGGTCAGTAAAGAAGAGCGGTTGTAAAAAAGAAAAACGTTGACGATAAAAATAAGGAGGAGAGCTACACGGTCGCCGTTTCCGATCCTATGCGGGGACCGCGGGGGAAGGGGCTTCCCAATTCCACCACCTTTCTTCCTCTGAGTATAACTTTTATGCCGATTTCATTTCAATCTTCTGAAAGAGAGCTAGACGGATAGTAAAAAGAATCGAATATAGATAGAAGAGAGCCTATTTCGCAGTCTCTAGCCGTGACACTAAAAAAGGAACGGAGAGACAAAAGAAAGCCACTGTGGCCAGCGACAAGTTGGGGAAAGTGATCCATGCATTTATACGTCCTTTACGACATTTGGTTTTCTTTTTTTTTTTGACGCCGCCTACAAATTCGTGCGCGGAAACTATCGCCACCGGGGTTCCGCAGCAGAGCGAGGGGGAGATAGGCGAGATGGCAACGCTCGAAGTACGGAAAGAAGAAAAGATGAGAAAGGCGCAATAAGCTGCGAGAGTATAAAAAACTGAAAGCAATTGCTTAAAAGCGGAACACGATGGTATGAGGGGAAAAAAAAAGGATTGGGAAAGGATGGAATGAATGTGTACCAGGAAACACACACACACACACACACACACACACACACACACACACACACACACACACACACACACACACACACACACGCACACGCACACGCACACGCACACACACACACACACACACACACCCACGCGCGCGCGCGCGCGCACGCACGCACGCACGCACGCACGCACGCACGCGCGCACGCACGCGCGCACGCACGCGCGCGCGCGAAATCGGAGGAGGAAAGAGGACGAACCGGAAAAGAAGCGGCGAAGGAACGTGTCGTGCGAACAGCTTATCGGCGAGTCGATGACGGCGTCATCAAGTCGACATTAAGGAACACACGGACAAGCTCTGTCCGCTTCCTTGACCAAACGCTATGCAGTACCCTTCGCACAACCACCCTTTTCCTCTACACCGCGCGCCTTACGCGCGTCGCACGACGCAGCTGGGACTGCATTCGTTTACTTGCGCGCTGAATGGGATGCAAGTAAGCTAGAACACAAGAGGCAGATGCCCTTTACTTGGAAAAGCAACCGCCCCGCGTGTGCATGCAAAGGGGCGTTATTATATTATTATTATTATTATTATTATTATTATTATTATTATTATTATTATTATTATTATTATTATTATTATTATTATTATTATTATTATTATTATTATTATTATTATTTCTGAAGCAGAACTGGGCGTCACTGGTGGAGTCTAAACACACCATCTAAAATGACGGCAATGCCAGCTGCACAGCCATATTGTAAGAATGTTAGGAAGATTAATGAACGTTGTGTTAGGCAGATGTTAAATTGATTACAGAAATAGGGCTCATTAGTAGAAGACACCAGAAGGAAGGTGACGCGCCGAGGCCACGGAACATCGGTCCCTTTGACATGCCGAGTGCGGATTACACTGGCGCTGGCATCGTAAAGGTCTAGCCGCTGAGAACATTCTGCGCTTTCGACTCATCCGCGCACCCACATCGCATTCATATAAAGTTTGTGAGCGAATAAAGGCAATCTGCTCCGAACCTCCGTGCTGTCATGGCGTCTCATTCGACTCCATGCTTATATATATATATATATATATATATATATATATATATATATATATATTGTCACGTCTCGGTAGAAGACCAAGGAGAACCTAGCGATAGATGGTTTGAATGGTCGACCAGAACAAGTCTTGTGTTCAAGCTTCTTTCACTTCCAGGCTCGCGCTTGTCGTCATCTTTTGCGTCGTCTTCTATGCGGCATTTGCCCCCCTCCTTAGGAAGCATCGTCCCGATGAGAACAAAAGGAAGTAGGAGGTTAAGGTCAGACTGAGTGGTATGGCTTCATACGCACGACGTGGACGACGTCAGCTTGGTGCTGGCGTCGCTTTGATGTCGACACCCCGTCTGGCATCACCTCATAAGTGACGTCGGTTAAACGTCGCTGAAGTTTGTCAGCAGCAGTTCGGTATGCCCATTGGTCAAGTTGACCAGCCCTCGAGCTATAGAAACACCTCGGCTGAGTACCAGGGTAACTGCCCGTTCGGCGACGCCATCGCCTGTATGCGCCACGTCGCATTTCACTTCAACAAGAGAACATGATCTCGGAGGTAATGTCACCGTCTCATTGGCGACGCGTAAGGGCAATAGTGGTACTTGCGCATAACCAAGGTCTTCATGGTTATTGGTGAAGGCAACGATGCTGTCACGGATGCTGATTACAGCCCCATGAAGACGCAGAAAGTCCATGCCCAAGATGAGGTCTTTGCAGCAGTCAGGGAGAATAACGAAGCTGCCAACAAACACCGCGTTTCCTATTCCTATCCGGGCAGTGCATTTCCCTGTCGGTGCCAGTAGCTGACCCCCAGCACTTCTTATTACTGGCCCAGTCCATTCAGTTTTTACTTTGCGCAGGGTGTCGGCCAGTTTCTGGCTAATAATTGAAAAATCTGCCCCGGTATCCACCAGAGCATGTACCGCCAGCCCATCAATGGAAACGGCGAGGTCAGCGCTAACAAAATTATCTGGGTTGATCGTCCCTTTCGGCATTTGCGGCGGAAGCGCGGCAAGGTCGGCGCTGTTAGCTTCGTCGTCATGGCTGATCATCTGGTACGGCATTTTCGGCGGTAGTGCGGAAATGTCAATGTTAGCGGCGGCGTCAGAAGCCCGGGTTGTCGGCAGTTGCGGCGGTGGTGAGGGTTTCGACACTTTTAGACTGGTTGCAACCTCCCCTCGCGAGGTTGCAGCTCTTAGTTTCCCCGGTGAGGGCTAGGAGACCGCCGTCCGCTAACGCCAGTAGTGTTGCGACGCGTCGGCGAATAACGCTGTGGCGATGGGGAGGAGCGGCGGCGGAAGCCCGGGGATTCGGTTTCCCTGCTGACCGGAGGGTCGTCGTCGATTTGGGCAGAATCAGTGTCGAAGCGGCGGCGAGCAGAAGCAAGCGGAAAGGACTGCCCCTCTTCGCGGTGGCGGCAGTACCGATACACATGGCCAGGTTGTCCGCAGTAGAAACAAAGTGGTCGGCTGTCATAACTGCGCCACCTGTCAGTTCGGCGCAGTTGAGAGCGCCTGGGAGGCGCCCACTGAGGCCCCTGGAGGAACCGAATCTCCTGACGGTTCGGTGAGCTCGGTGGGGCGTGGTCTGGAGGTGGGCGACGAAGGACCGCAGCATAGCTCTCGGGCTGCGGCTCGAGGTAAGCTGCAGGAATGTTGGCCGTGCAGCTGATCGGTTTTGGAGCGTGGTATGGTTCGGAAAGGGGTGCCGCGTTGTGGACTGGATGAGACTCGTTGCATGGTGTAGACGGTGATAGGGCGTATCGAATTTCATTCCTCACTGTTTCCATGAGGGCCCCTGACGACTGAGCCTTCGTAGTCGTAATTCGCTGCAGCTCCTCAAGGACAATGCCTCTAATGATGTCTCGAAGAGTGGTCGTATCTGTTGCAGTCAGCGCCGCCGCAGTCGTCGGGGCACAGTTGACCGGTCGGTTGTACTGGTGGCACCGGTCTTGGAGGGCTCGTTCGATAGCCGTAGCGTCCTTAACGAACTCACTCACGGTTTTAGGGGGGTTGCGGACCAAGCCGGCAAACACCTGTTCTTTGACGCCATGCATGAGATGCCGTAGCTTCTTTGGTTCACTCATATCAGGGTCGGCACGGCGAAAAAGGCGAGCCATGTCTTCCGCAAACATAGCCACGCTCTCATTTGGCTTCTGGATGCGCACTTCAAGCAGGCGCAGCGCATTGTCCCGTCGGTCAGTTCTCGCGAAAGTGTCGACCAGCTGGCAGCGGAAGTCATCCCATGTGGATAAGCTGGCCTCATGGTTTTCAAACCACGTTCTAGCATTATCCTGAAGGGCAAAATAAACATTACAAAGCTTCTGGTCTGCGCTCCACTGGTTGATCTTTGACACTCGCTCAAACTGGTCGAGCCAGTCTTCCACATCTTCAAACGCTTCCCCGCGAAAGCACTCTGGCACCTTGGTGTTCTGTAGAGTCACCGGTGTAGGATTGGTATGTGCCATGGCTTGAGAGGTCTTAGGAACATGGGCGTTTGAGGAGTCGTTCGGCAGATGAGTGTACTCCGGCGCTAGGCCTAGAAGGCGGCGGCTAGCACGATGGACAGGCGTGTCGATGTTTGGGATCCGCTGTGGACTGCCAGAAGGAGTCCTATGCATACCCCAGCGCGCTCCACCAGTGTCACGTCTCGGTAGAAGACCAAGGAGAACCTAGCGATAGATGGTTTGAATGGTCGACCAGAACAAGTCTTGTGTTCAAGCTTCTTTCACTTCCAGGCTCGCGCTTGTCGTCATCTTTTGCGTCGTCTTCTATGCGGCAATATATATATATATATATATATATATATATATATATATATATATATATATATATATATATATATATATATATATATATATATATATATATATATATATATATATACGAAGTTACTGGCTTGCTGGCGTATACCGTCCTTCGACAACACGCCATATCAAAATATATCCTCTAACGCATGGAATTAACTAAGTCCTTCAAAAAGAAAGGCTCTCTACAGTAGCTTCGAGTGGGATCGCGGCTAACCAAACTGGACGCGCGACTCGCCCCAGATGCCGCTTCTATCAACCGCTGAAAGGACAAGAAGAAAAGAAAACGAAGGCAGAAATATTCTCCAGGGCGTGCTCCGTGCTCTCAGCCTGAATATGTTATAGTAACAGCGGCAAGCTTCCTCCCTTCGACTTTAATTTCTTCGTTCCTTGGTATAAGAGTGCTAGACACGACTCTTGGCAGGCAGTAGAGGCAAAAGGGCCAAAGCTGCGCATATTTTTTTGTCTTATTCGTCGAAGACTGACTCCAACGAACGGCGGCGGCGAACTTCAGTAGGTTCCGGCCGGTGCGGAACTGTGAACACCAAGACACACGTCGAGGTCGTGACAAGCCACAGCAAGACTCTTGGAGAGAACGAAGTAGCAAGAAAAAAGAAAAAAAGAAAGAACGAAAAGGTAGAAAACGCAGCCAGCAAGACGAAGGCACCGAGAGTTGCAAAGCACGACACAATCCGAACAATGCTGCGGATGGGATGTAAATATATTCGGCGAGAAACTGGCTGAAATTTCCATCTAATAAATATTCCTCCCATCATGAACGCACAAATAAGGAAGAGCCGTTTGAAACCGCGCTCCACAGCCTGTTCCTCTCTTTGTCTCTTACTGAGAAAGCAAAAAAAGAAAAAGAGAGAAAGCAAGAGCAGAATATGATAGCGAAGTAGGGATCTACTAATAGAATAGAACGGCTGCACTTGCACCAAGTTCATAAGACAAAGGAGGATATGTGAACGAAAGTCAGTATTTTTATTTTCTTACCTCTCCTACAGCTATGCGCGGTCTAATAGCGGATGATGAAGACGTCAGCCGTCTTGCATGCACGGCAGAGGTGGCGTCGAGCGCTACAACTAAGTAGATAAAAAAGAATCTCAGGAGGTAAAACGGGCTGAGTAACTGCGTGTTCTAAAGACCGTACACTATGAGCAGCTCGCGGAAGTACTTCTCACACCATTAACCTTTGAAAAACAAAATAATACACGAAAAAGGTCGCCATGAGAATGCCTCGCTCGACACTACCAGATGATTAGTATAGACCTTTGCAACGAGGGCCTCCAAGGCGCCACCATATTGCTCGCTGGGCTGTTGTGTGCGCCTGACGTCACGATGCAAAGGTCTACCTTTGCATCGGGCGAGGAGGTTGTCGAAACGCCTCCTCTCTGGACTGTTGAAAACCGGTTCTGCTGCCGCCTCCACCGTGTTGACGTCAGGCGCACACAACAGGCCAGCGAGCAATATGGTGGCGCCTAGGAGGCCCTCGTTGCAAAGGTATATATGGGTGGCGGAAAGGACTTTGGGCCCACGATATTACATGTGTGTACAAAGATAAACTTGCACAAATATGCAGACACCCATACAACTGTGTGTCAGGTCAGCCGCACGTGATGGATGCCGCTTGGCATACCCGGGAAGTTTAACGCCGTGGTAGTGCTTATTCCTATGGCGCATCAAGACAGCTTTGGAAATATCGTTACTGCGATTGCACGTAGGGGAAAGAAAGCCACGTATTTTACTGGCCAGTCTGCCACAGCAGCGTCGATTCAAAGTTGAATGCCGGAAAGATGCAAGTTTCTGCATATGACGGCAGCTCGCTGGCGAGGAGCTGGCCAAATTAGAACGCACAGCCTAGGTAGTTCCTAATTTCTTAAGTGCTACTACGATAGCATAAAAGTTCCCAAAAAAGAGTTCCTTAATTTTTAACTTGACATAGAAATACCAAAATAGACAATTCGTGGAATCGATTTCGCTGTTACTGAGGCAAGCGTGAGTACAACAAGCGCATGCCCGAACAAGAAAGAAGGGTCCTTTGCGAAACAGAATTAACTCACTTATCTAACACAAGACAGTAGCGCTGTTTTTTAAATAAGTACATCATACCGAATCTTTCAGCTAAAAAGAGCAAGCTGAAGCAAATAAACGAAAACGGGTTCAAGAAAGGAGGAAAGAGGAAGGGCAACCAGGTCGCGCGGTTCCAGAAAATTGGCGCACATTTTGGAAAACTGGGAGGACGCAAGAATAGGGCAACAGGAAGCAAGGGGAGGAAAGTGATAGCATCTCTGTGCAGAGAAAAAAAGAAGAAAAAAAAAAACAACAAGATCAGAGGGTGCGGAAAAAAGAAAGAACAGCGAGAACCGAGCCGCCCGCCCGAAGCAAACAACCGCTATAGCCCGCCGGGTATTACTCTATTATATAGAGTGAGTAGATCGGCGGTTGTAGCGGGAGGAAGGATTCTCTGCCGATAACCCCTTGTAAAGGCACCGGGTAATCAGGCCGCCCGCAGAGCTCCGCGGCTGTTGCTAACTCGGCGCCTGCACGCCTTCTTCTGCTCAAGTCTCGGACGGGTTCTTCTTGTCCCAACCGCGAATCCCTCGCTTTCTTCAGCGGGGGTCGGGTGCACGCGCACTGCGCATCAACCATGCGGTAGCATATGGAGCATATAGCACTCTGACAGGCTGCCTCTTTCCTCCTTCGAGCACGCTCTCTTCGCGCGAAAAGCTATCGAGAATACGCGCCATGCTCGAAAGGGCGTTGCGCATGCCTCTTGTTAAGAGCGGGGCTGGGATGTTTCAATCGGGCTGCCGTCTCAAATTTTCTCTTTTTCTTTCACGCGTTATCTAGTCAAGACGGCTGAGGAGGTTGATCCTGTGAGTAGATTTTCTGAAAATAATAATAACAATAAAAAAGCAGAAGAGCGGATAGTCTGCTCTTTCTTTCGCTCTCTTTCACTATTTCACCAGATTTCCGGGAAGGAAGTGCGCTTTTCGCAATCCGTTCGCGGGCCTGTGTTTGGAGCAGCATTGCCGAAGTTCAACGCTATGCCGCAGGACAAAAGCGGATCGAAACGCGGTCGCTGTGGCCGCAAGGCTGAACTTATTTAAAGACAGACTGCTAGCCTCTCATAGCCAAGCTTTGTATGGAGGATGTTGCAGAAACGGCTGTGCCTAAGGAAAGTTCAAAAAGCCTTTAAGAGGGCAGCGCGTAGAGAGAAATTCACGTACTAATCAGGGCGACAAAGTGGAATTTAAGAGTATTCAATGGTAGCAGGGGCCGGTAGGTAATCGACAGAACAGAGGAAGTGTCTGCAAGGATAGCTGGTTTAAACAGAGATCAATGAAAGAATAATTTGGCCCGAAGTGGAAATAGTTAGCTGCTGCTCCTGATAATTATAAAGCCATGTTGCCGGAGCTAGGTGCAAACCTGCGACATGGCACCGCATGCGGGCGCGCACAGTGCAAACTACTAAAACGCAAGCAGTTAGATTGGCAGGCGCGAGGCTTCCTAATTACTCTACTGTCCATGATACCGCGACAATAGTCTTGCGGCTGGGGGACCCTAAATCTGGTACGAGTACGGCAAGTCCAGTGTTAGCCTTCATTGGTGCATGTGGAATGAAATGCCGCACCGACAGCTGACTTTAGTCGCATGCATACGTGAGAATGTGCGTTCAGAAGAAATGTAAATATAAGAAGGCAACAAATTCGACATAGGCTGCAGAACAAGCGAATGAAGCAGTTGTGCGCGTATGCTGAGATGTCCATCTGCATTCCAAATGTACAAAAAAAAAAAAAGATTTTGAAGCAATGATATATATATATATATATATATATATATATATATATATATATATATATATATATATATATATATATATATATATATATATATATATATATATATATATATATATATAACCAGTTCATTTAAGGTATCAAATATGCCTACAAAGAGCTGACATAATTCAAGGTGAACATAACGAAGAACGTTGGGGATGTCGTGGAGAGTGCTGCTGCTCCGTACGTGCTGACTTCACAATTACTCAGTCGCGCGGGGATGTTCACGGAGGCGTGCACTTATACATCATGCGTTCGCATTGCGGAAGAACCAGAAGCTGTTGATGTCTTTACGTCCCGTTTTGTCTCATTTATGGTTTTATCTGCTGACACTTACACGTCTGTCCGCAACCTAACTCGACAGTCTACTTATCTAGCTGCATCTGATTAGGCGTTCCGCGAAGGTGAGTGGAGACACGGGCACAGTGAGGATATATAGAAACAAACAGTTGCTACTACCGCCCTCGCGATGTCCCTTCCCACCAGCCAATAGGAGCATTCCTGTTCGGTGACGCTGCTTCAGACAGCCGATCACCCAGCTTTATAATAGATGATGCTTTTTTTTTCTTCCAGGCGATACATTTATAATGCTATTGAATTAATAGCGAGCTAAGGTAATAAGAAGGCTGAGATGGCGCATTGTATGGTTGCCTGTAAATGAATGCGAGCAGAGACAGCTTGAGAACACAGTTGTACGCTCACACTAGAGAACCGGGAGAGATGTTCGCTAAACTGTTCTACGGTTCAGAACAAACTATCCAGTTTGCAGCGTGCTTATTAGTAGTCACGTTTAGTTTGTAACGCATTGCTGCATCGCCTAGCAGCTCTTGTCCCAGCTGAGAGCGACACGAGCGCGTGCCTTGCAAAGTACACACAAACGCGATGTCCTCGTTAAACAGGCGCCACTCCCGAGGAAGGTCGCGAGTCTTTCGAAGCTACTAAACAGGCGCCGCAAATGCGCGCGCGTCGCATTCAGCCGTGAATCGCGTCGGGTAAACACGACATCGCCCAGTCCCGCATCGACGGCTTCTCAGGGCGGCTCATTTCGTCAAAGACGCATGCAAGCGAAGGGGGGCGTCGCTTTGATGCTTCGGGCTGAACACGGGCGCACGATGGCTCGTTCCACTAGGAACGCGTGGGCGGGCCCCCCGCAGAGCGCTACCGACGACACGGATTGCAGCTGACGTCGGAGACATGCAAGGGAAAGACCCTTTTGCAGGCACTCACGATGCGCTCTAAATGTACGCACACGAAGTCTCTTCCGTTCAGCGTTTCCGAGTCAACAGCGCGAAAATCGCATCCGTTCTAATGAGCGGATCTCCGAGACAGTGGGAAGTTTCGGATTAAACAATTAAGTGTACTACACAGGCAACACGAGTGAAACTCTGGACACAAGAACGAATTCGTTTGTTGTTTCTGCACTGGAGTTTAAAATGCCCAGTGGTCGCTTCTCCCATGTTATGGCACACTTAAAGGATGAATGCGCATAGTGAATTCCCTAATTCTGTTATGTTGCAGCGATTTTAATGCGATTGCATTACCACCTCAATTACGCGAAAATCTACCCAGCATGGTTGGTGTACGTCGCTCACAATGGCACCCATGAAAACGGCGATGCTTGGTCTGGTCGAAAAAAAAAAAAAAGTAATTCAATGACATAAATTAGTCGGCACAGGGTTTCGAACCCAGTACCTCTGCGCGTGTCAGGCGGGCACGCAAAGTATAGGTTTGGTTGGTGGGGTTTAACGTCCCAAAGCAACTGCAGGCTATGAGGGACGCCGTAGTAGAAGACTCCGGAAATTTCGACCACCTGGGGTTCTTTAACGTGCGCACGCAAAGTATAGTTCGGGACGCCAGAGTGAAAGCGTTGTGGTACGCGTAACTTACTAACCTGTGTTTTGGATGACTACTCTGATGTTACAGTAATATGATTACCGCCTAATGAAATCGGTGAGCGCGGCGTCTGCGCCTATACAGAAAAGGGGGGGGGGGGGGGGGGGTACTGAAGCACTGCGTGAAGTAAATGAAGATAAAACCTAAAATGCACTTCGATAACGTCTTGTTACCAGTCATTGCAAACTCAGAAGCTATCGTCGCTTTGTAGTGGCAAGATCCGAATATTGACGGCTTGGTGTGCAATAAACACAAAGACAGATAAGAAATAACTTTAATGAATTTATAAACATTTACAATTAAATTGCCGTCACACAAAGAGTGGTACTTTCGCATGTTTACACGTAAGCAGTTTGAAGTCTCTCTACCGATTTTTTTTTTATCTCCTATCCGATTTTGCGACGTGGCGTTCACGCCAATGGGTTGTGCGTTTCGACGACTACACTAACGCAGGCTGTTTGTTTAGAGCACAGTATAGGAGGCCAGGCCCGTCTGTGGAATAAAAGGAATTCGCGTGCCGGAGCCAGACGTGATCGGACCGTCGCGGATCTCTTCACCGCGCGGACTATAATAGGGTGGTCCAAATTTGCAGAATCCAGGAGCGACCAAAGAGGATTTTGGAAATAAACAATGCAGACAAATTAACGTTATTCGTGTGCTAAAGTGTCCGTTACGGAAACAAGACATTCTGTGAAATGATACCGAAGATACTTCCAGGCAAAACAGTGGCAGCTACTCCCAACGAATCCATCCCACTCTGTCGACCCGGTGCTAAAAACGTACCTAACAAAAAATGCTTGCGGAGATTATAAAATTTAGGGCCGCTCAAAAATAATGTAAAAACAACTGTACGGAACAACTGTAGTTATGCACGGAACAAACTAAGGGGGGGGGGGGGGGGGGGAACAGGAATCCCGGAAGAAAAACTTCACGGGTGCGGACCACAACCGAGCACCTACCGTTCCGCTGCTCACAACTCTCCGGGCAGAATCAACTATACATACAGTAAACGCGCGCCCTAAAGCGCCTGCATGCAAGGACGGCAAACAGATCGCGACATGTGCAGAGAGGGACCGGCGAGAAGGCGGCGTGCTGGCAGGCATTTCCGCCGGCCGAGATAAGAGGAGTTCCCCCCATCTCCTTCCTACGCCACCCCTGGGGCGGCCGGCCGTCCCGTTCACGAACGACGCGTAGTCGCAATCTTTCCGGGCGCGTAAAACGTCTCGTTTTTCTCGCGTGTCGGGGCGTGTACAGACCTCCTTGGCGTGCCCTCTGTGCTGTTCAATGGGCAAGGGCGTTGGGCCCGGTCGCCCGGAAAGTCGGCCATCGGAAGCAGCGGAAATGTACATATGCTCCAATTTTCGACGAACTTCGCTGCTATTAAGAAATACGGCGTACGCAGGAGAGAGAGAGAGAGAGAGAGAGAGAGAGAGAGAGAGAGAGAGAGAGAGAGAGAGAGAGAGAGAGAGAGAGAGAGAGAGAGAGAGAGAGAGAGAGGGGGAAGCAGAAATCAGACGAATCAACGCCAACGCGAAACCCAGCTCGACGTGCATTTAACATAAGTTACAGGGAACACTTTATGAGCACGCCGTAAAAGGCTTACTACACAAGGATGAGAGATAAATAGTATGCGTTGTTTTCTTTACAATGCAGCTTCTGTCTGCACGCACGAACGACTCAGTTCACTCCCTGAGAAACCCGGCGCATAAGTACAAACACTTCCTTGAGCGTGTTATGTTCCCATTCGTACTTACTCGCAGCTCTATACACTGTACACTAAGAAGTCAAGCTTCTTCCCTTTTGTTCCTGATCACTGGCGCTGTTTTCCACTATGAATATTACCCACCCAAAGTCGTTGATCTGCTAAAGGAAAATTAGAAATAATGAAGAGATAGGAATAACTAGTCCCAAATGTATATTTTACAAACCATGATGAACCCCAACAATGTTTGTGGAGTCCTGGACAAAGGGCACAGGGCGAAGCGGCCTGTGAAAGGCACAAGTCTTGTGTTATATTGAGAGCATATTGCAAATTTGCTCGAACGGTTCGCCCTTGGAGCGTGGGGCCGCGGCAAAAAAGTGCAATATCGTCGGCGTATAAACATACGCGAACTGGAGATGTGCAAATACTCGGTATGAGTGAGGGGAGTTTAGCCATGACTAAATCTCTATCTACCTGTCTCGCAGCCACATCGCGCTGCTCGGTAAATATGCGAGTCCGGTTTGCGGAAAACAGCCGAGTGACTGCAGATAACGCTTCGCCCCGCTGCCAGCGTTGCTCACATATCCCGTGGAAGTTAAGTGACTAGGGGCAACCAACTAGCCCAACAGTAAGTGTTGCAATGTGTCACGAAACCCGTTGTTGCACCAAAATCGACAGGTGATAAGCGCGGTTGAAGCTGGCGTCTTGTCCATGGTCGGTGCAACGCCTGAACTTACTGTACACAGATCCGCAGCTTTGCTGGCGCGCTACACTGCACGAACAAACCACGGTATAGCGGCGTGTCATTTACAGAAGGCTGAATACGCGACTCCCTCTAGCGCATGCAAACGACAGAAAAAGCTCGTCGAATTTGTGATGTAAATGCAGGGACCGGGGCCGACGTTCATCTACGCACACTCGCTGAAAGGATATATCGGTACGCAATCCATAAGGCGCGATGCTATTGCCGATCCTCAAGAACAGGCCGTGTTTTTTACGTTTCTTTGCACGGTCCCCCTTCGCTGTTGGCTAGGTTAGCGTTCATAACCGACATCTCCCATAGTAGCACCACACGTGGGTGGAGATTACAGGCTACTGCTGTTACTGTCTGCGACGAGGACGCGTTGAGTGTACGCGTGATGTGCGTGCATGTATACAGGAGGCAGGGAGGGGGGGTTGTACTACACGAGGCCAAAACACGTTTGCTCGGCCCACCTATAGTCGCTCGAGTACTGGAGCCTCGTACAGACGGAAGATAGCAAGAGGAAACAAAAAGAACCTAAGCTAGGCACTCGGGTACTGCAGCACCGTCCGAGCTCCGGTAGTCGCTTGCGCCACCCGAAGAACTACTCTAGCACCGTGACCCAAAGCAAGGCCCCCGCCCGCACCGCGTGCTATACGTGATCGGAATGAGCTCGGCGGCTCTAACTACTATACACACCCTGAGTCACTAAAGTGACACTGACAACCACTACAGAAAAT
>NC_139349.1:75042199-75104937 GCF_055883805.1 Amblyomma maculatum | reverse complement strand
TCGACCAATCGCGACGCAGGTGAGGAGTACCAAATGAGGAACCTTCTATGTGCGGTTACATCTTCCTTCCACAGTACGGCACTGTTTTACTCCGAGCACACTGTGGTTGCTCGGAGAACAGTGTGTGAGAAGAAGGGGGAAAAGAGAGGGAGAGACGACTGGTCTACCCAGTGTAGCGGCGGCCGCGAAAAAAAAAAAAAAAGCACTGAATAAGCTACACACACACAAAGCCATTCGCTGTGTTTGACCAGCAAGTAGTATAGTACCATGCATAATAACCTCAGCGGCGGTTGGAACAGCGCGCGCGCGCCATTCAAGGGAACGACGGCGCGGGCGTGTTAGTTGGCTTCCGAAGCACGCGCTGCCGAATTGATATAGTGTCGCGTTTCCAGCAAATGCCTGTAGAAGCACCGACGCATTTTGCGGCTGCCGCTGATTGCCTGCACTTAATTGTGAGCCCTCCGCACCAGCGATGCGTCCGACGCGTAGTCAGCGTTAATTGCGCTCCAACCTTCGTCGTTCGTTTTCCTTTTAACATTCTCTCGCTCCAAAGCCTGCACCGTTTACGTCCTCGTTCATTTCACCGCAGGCTGGACGCAGCCTTGGTGACCGAAGGCACCCACGAAGGAGAGAGACCGCTCGCGGATTTACAAAATAATGGGGCGGAAAACCTCGAGGAACCTTGCCAGTGGATTGTAACTAACCTAACCGCAAATAGCATATACGCTCCAAATGGAGGCGCGAAATGCCTTAGGCGTTGGAGGACTTGTTCCACTGCTAGTTCTTTACACGTGCATTCAAACACGACCGATTCGAGCCCTCCGCTGCAATGTTCCCTCAAGATCCAACACATGTGAGTATATAAATTGACAATGCACCACACCCAAGAACAGCTAGGAGCAAGGCGTTGAAACGTGGTTTAAAAAATGAGACAGAAAAACAAAATACATATTAGCTAACATCGCGCGACGTGAAAGCGTCCTCGCAACAGAAATAAGTCACGTTGTAAGCGGTAACTGGTTTTTGTCTGATCCTTCGAGTTTGCGCCATATATCCTTAAGTCTCAGGAATGGGAAAGTTAAAGAACTCAGCGACGCGTGCGAAATCACACTTGGCTAGCTTTAATGCGTACTGCAGTGATGACTAATGCACCGGACGGAAGGAAGCAGTGGCCAACACACGTCTGGAGATAGTCACCACGGTGATTTTTCCGCGCCGGCCTTCAGCCCATAGGCCACGCTGCGAACTTAAAATCGTCGCCCAAAAGCTATATAGCACACACAAATATGAATCCAATCCACTTGGCGTCCTCCCTTAAGTAGCACCTTGCAGATATTCGCTGTTACACTAGGCAAAGTATAGCTCGCGAGAATGCTATTCTGTTCGCTCATCTCTAAGGCATATTCCGAACGAAAAATAATACTTAAGTACATATTTCGCATTTTCGCCGGTAAAGTGAAGGTAAGTGTCATACATTCGGTGTTCTATTTGGTAGATAATACAATGTACCGGAACGTCAAATTGGGTACCCATAAAACAGTGACTCCAAAAGCACATTATGGGCGCCCTCTGTTAAGTTCGTGTGAATTTGTGCTTGCGGGTGTAAGAGTATGTGTGTGTTCGAAAAAAATTGCTGCGATCACATACACATAAACTGCAACAAGAACTGAGCGCCACCTTAGCAAACAAATCTTCACATCTTCTTTCAGTCTGGTAGGTTCAATTGCATGTGTAATCTGAGCGTTTCGGCCACAACCGGGACTTTACATGCGCATAAAGCTGCAACGTATAAACTGCGGCGCCGCCTTAACAACAACAAAAAAGAAAATATGTTTGCATCTTTTAATCTGGTAGGCTGAGTATTGCCTGCGTAATACGAGCGTCTGAACCTGCAGAGACATCTAGTGGTATCGTCCAGGTTTGCAGATACCACATTCGTTCGTTACCCCGTTAGCGCAGTCCCCTTATACAGCAAGTAAAGCGACGTTGCATTAATTGCCAATGTACATATTCGTTATGCTTACAACACAAGCGCAGTAACAGTTACCCGGCTAAAGAAAAGCTGAAATGTGGGGCGCATCAGGTCAGCATTAATGGAGGCCCTCCAGAAACTAGAGAAAAATAAACGACAGCAGCGTTTCGTTTCGGGCTACAAAGTCGAGAAATCTAACGAGCCTCATCTGTCTGCTTCCAGGAGGCCCCACGCACGCGTTCCTCGTACTAAAACACAGCTGTAGCAACGGCCGTCTCTCCCCTTCGTCCTCCGCTCTCGCGACTTGAACGGAGAGAATAATTAGAGGCCATTAAGCCAGTGCGCACGCGCGTGTGTGTGTCTGTGTAAGTATAGTGCGCACACAGAAGGAAGCTCCCCTTCATTTCGTTAGAGGAGAAACGCCGCCTACAGAATAACGGGCCCCCGACGAGCACAGTGTGTCCAACCCCTTTCCTCACGGCATTTATATTCGGAGCATCCACGGGGACGCTCGCGCCGTAGTCAAATGTCGCCGCTGCTACCCCGATCCTTCCCATACCCCCTCCCCCTTCTTCCCATGCCTTTGGGTCGTGCGCGCTACGTTAGTTCCGCGCCTAGGCATTTCAGCGTCTCGCGAAGGCTCTTTTAAAGTTTCCGCCAGGCCGCTTATGCTGCACACGACTGCTATCAGCAAACAGCAGTTAACACCGGCAGCGCAGTCCATGGGCACGAAAATTCTCCGTATAGTTTTATAGCAGAGTAGGCCTTGCATAAATTGCCCGTCGCAGCTGACAGGCACCGGTATGCCGACGTTTTATAGAGGAAAACACGCCCCTACGCTTTTCGGGCCGTACATAACGAAGACCAGGCATTGGGCCCCGCCCTTTTCTCCGCTGCTGCTTATTCTTCACCCTGCACCATTCACTGCCTATCGGAAGTGCTCTGGCCAAGCGACTTCATTCGTTAGAAGCGTTCAAAGGCGTTGAGCACACCCACAGCTTAGAGAACCAGTGCGCCATTTTTAACCGTTGCCCGGTAGCCGAAAGCAGAGCAGGCGGAAAAACTGGCGATGCAAATTTGTCTATGACATGAGAAGAAAAGGACGCTGCTTCTTGCCTCCGAGTTAACCCGGCCGCGGCCTCACAGGTTGGATAATCCCATCTCGTTGAGGAGGTGCGTATATATAGTCGGTCACAAGCGCTTCTCACAGTCAGCAAGCAGTTCGTCGGCAAAACCTGACGTTCACGTATACAGCATGTCCATACACTCAGTCATGGGCACACGCGTTGTGCACACCGTACGCCAGCTGCTGGGGGCCCCAAGCCGGCGGGACGAACCTATGACACCACCCAGCGAAACCAAGAACAGTGAACGAGGAGTGAGAAGGTGAAGCAAACGCCAACAACTTTCGGAAGCGCTCTTCCCAAAGTTCACGTCAGCACAACCACACTGTTCACTCGAAGGTAGGAATCTCCGCACGTTTGACCAGAGCAGATGGCAAAAATAGACCGCACGCCCATCGCAGCGGCGGTCGGACGTGCATGCACGCGACATGTATTGCGCGGCGAGGCGACTGCGAGGCGCGGCGCCCATCCGCCAACAGCGTTCTCTTCTCCTCCTGTGCGGAGAAAGAAAGTGGGCGAGGGGAGCGAGAGAACGCTATCTGTGCGTGCCTATGAGCAACGACGTCTGGGGCAAGATCAGACTATGAGAAGCCGCGCGACTCCCTCTCGATCCTTTGGTGCCGTTGATTGCGCGGCGCGTTCCTGCCGAATGCCTTTGCCCGTCTGCGGAGTCGAAGCGTTTTGCAACCCGGCGCTAGCGCAAGATAAGAGCACGGAGACGAGGGCTGAAAGCAGCAGCAGTAAACGGAACAGACCGCGGGCTCGCGCCAAGCGCAGAGAGCGATAGCAACGGCATTCGCGGCGGACGCAGTCGTCCACGCCGTGCCGGCGCCCCGAGGTCGAGGCTCGACGGGCTCATTCAGGCGGCGCCGACGAAAAGTGTGCGTGCGAAAACGCGCTCCCATGTGAACTCATTACGGCCAGGGAAAGGGGAGCGGCGTTGCACTTAAGACGGCTTCGCTCCGCTCTTTCTTCAACAGCTCTTCATTCGTTCGTTTTCTTGTTCTTCTTGTTCTTTTTTTTTATTTTTTTATCGAACGTCGAAGGAAAGGAAGGAAAGGAATCGAGGAAGGAAAAGGTTGAGGTGCCTGTGGATGAACCAAGCATGCATTAGGCTCGAGAGAAGACGCATGTGACAAATATGATTGTAAAAACTCATGGGAGCGGGCTGAAATGCCTGAGAGTAATGCTTTTGGCGCCTCAAGTGCTGATTTGAACACAGTACAAGCACAACGTAAAATCCTGAACATCCTTTCCGTGCATCTTGTTTTGAACAATGGTTTAGCGCCAAGCGTATGCTGAAAACAAGCACAATCGAGCGGTCATGACTTGGGCTGTCCACATAATTGGATCGCGCGTAACGCGCGGTCGTAATCGCTGCGCGAAGCATCTTTTATTTTCCTTTTTTTTTTTTGCAAGTCATCCTCTCACTGAGGAAAACAACTGTTCGTAGTAATGTTCTCACAGTTGATGAAAGCTGTGGACATATGTTCCGGCCGCGGGAGATTTTGCATTCGGCCTCCATTGGAACATGGCCGCTGCTGCCGGAACCAGAACCTGCGCACTTGTGCTCCGCAACCAAACGACATCCCCCCGCCTCCCCTACCCCATCGGGGAAAAAAAGATGCAAAAAAAAAAAAAAAACCTAAAAGACGCTCTTTTTATATCCTTACAACCATTCTGTGCGCCCTATAAAGCCACACTTGTCATTGCTCTTAGGGAAATTTTCGCATGGGCGACTATAATATAGATGCAGCAATATGCGAAAGGACCATGCTGCTCTTTCGCACCTTTTTTTCCGTAATTTGCATAACACCCCTGCATGCCATACCGGAGTGTTACTCTGAGCTATAGATACCGACTTGCACTTCGCTTTCCAGCATCGATAATTGGGGATGCATTTGCAAAATTAGAACTTTCCATCGTTCTCGAACCCACAGTTAGAAAACTAAAGAAAACAAAAGAAGTTCCTAGTAAGCTCTCTGCGGAGCATGTTGTACTCCGGAGCAACCTCGACAGAACAAATTCTGAGGATTTAATTCTACGGCAACGTATACAGACAACAGTTATAGCGACGAATGCGGGACAGTGTGAAAGAGACTGAGAGGAGGAGATTGAGAGGGAGGGGACGGAGGACAGGGTGGGAGGAGGAGGCGGAATGCAGGAATCGCATTCCACTCCTGTCGCAGATCGGGAGCAGCAAGTTTTGAAGGGTAGTTCCATTCTTCGTAAAAGACTGGCCGCCGCTGCCGGCATTATGCAGTGATAATAACGGTAGTAATAATAATAGCCAAGGCTTACGTTTCGCGGAGCCCATTTTATCTATTTCTCTTTTCCCACATTTAGGGACTCTTTTGACGCGCTTCACCGTAGCCAGGTCGGAAGTCCGCAAACACGTAGATGGAAAGCAGTACGAGAATGAAAGCGACAGGCACGTAGTAGAAGACCAGACGAGACAAAAATAAGAATATAAAAATGGAAACAGTCCCGCGTTCCGGTCGTGTCCATTTGATCAGCGAGAGAGGCGTAGCAGTTCGGAAGTAGTAAAGAGCCCTCCCGTTTCCTACAAACACAAAAACGCCATCGCTGCCTACAGCTCTGACAAAGTGTAACGCTACAAAAGAGGGGAAACAGTACAAAGCTTGCGCAGTACAGTATTGATAGACGAGTGGGGCGCCACCGTGTAAGAGCAAAGTTGTGTGCAGCACTTGCAAGTCAGCGTTGGTGCAAGGTATACGCGGGACGCTCATGGCCGGATTTGCAGTTAAGGCGCAAGCAGACTGCATAAGAGGGTGGAAACCGCGCACAGCTTGTGTTGTCTTCGCATCTACTGGTGCCTACCAGCAGCCCGCCACCTACCTGTCCAAGAGCCTCCAGCAACAACCGACCCTATATAGGTACCGTAGAATCCATGAATCGCACTAAACAACAGCATGCAGTAAGGTAGTACACGGACACATTACGCTCGCCGTGTGTTCTCACCGCGTGTCGAACCTGCGATCTCCAACAAATTCCCTCCTTGAAGACCATGGTTCATCCACGCCCGAAATGCGTCCGGTATGGACGCATGATTTCACCTTAGAATATTTAGAGTTTTCATTCCGGGTTTGGGCGGCAGTAATGGAAGGTTGCAAGTCGGTTCTGAAGTTGAGAATCAGCAAATGGACGCGCACAGTCGTGCACGGTTTGAGCAAGGTGCTCTCGAACGACGACAGAGGTTATGTTCCTTATGAGTAGAAGTGATGGCACCACGAAGGTGGAACTAGCACGCACGACGAAGACTGCCTAAAGTAGTCACTCAATATGTACGGTGTCCCCGCCGAAATGTAACAGCCATTCATTCGACTCGGAATGACAATGCCTCGTGCTTCGCAATGATCGTGAGAGGGATATACTCGCACGTCCGGCACAAAACGCTTGAGAAAGGATGAGAGGGAAAAACCTGAGCAACTGAAGTAGAGGTAACGTGCCTGAGATCTCGCTGTCTAGGACAGATCTCGATCTCTCGGTAGGATTCAGAGAACTTCCGACAGACGTGCCAAATCTACCTTTCTGTCTTCATCACATTAACACGAAAAAAAAAAAGTCAAGTAACATGACAAGGTAGCAAATAATATCTTATTGCTGGCACGTAGCACTGTCAATTTTTCAGAGGCTGCACATGCCTAGCCGCTTTTACGCGATTTATCCACTATCAATATATATTTTTTCGACTCCCAATGATACCAATACTAATCTGCGGTCTGCGAGTACCTCTGTAATCGTTGCCTTCCGTTCATTTGTTACATTCTTACACACTGTTTCTATTAAAATAAATTTTGTCTTCATCGCGAGCGAGCTCAAAATCTAAGGCCTATTCAGAAAAGCAAAGACACCAAAATGGCCTCCTCCGCCCTTCTCTACGTCTCATACGGCTACTTAACACACTCTTAGAAGTTCATTTCACTTCGTTCAGGAAAGTGCATATATCGGTACACATAAAAGCAATACTTGATCCAAGAAAAAAAAAAGCGCATTATCTCGTTATTTCAAGTAAATCCACTTTAGGCGATCATTACGCTTCATCGCCCGCTCCACGAGATTCATTGCCCCCCTGAAGAGAGTGGCCTATCTTTTCCACCATCACTTCCATTGCTTTTCAAAACAGAAAAGGAAAACAAAGGTAGAAAACTAAATACGTGGAAAAAGTAGACAGCAAATGGGCTGGTAAGAGAAGGGGCCAAGACGAAGGAGTTGGTGCTGAAGATGTCTCACTGCTGCAACAGAAGCAGCAGCAGCATCTTGTCTGCCCCTCACGCCACCGTCGGGCCCCAGGCCGCCCGCCACTGGCGCCCAGGGAAGATTAGGCCAGCGGGGGCCCGCTAAGCGATCGGCCAGAGATTGATCCGCGGGATCAGCGAGGCACTAATGTGGGGACAAGACTCGGAATGCCCCCGTCCCGTTTCCATCGCCTGGACATTCCCCTCGCCCTTTTCTCATTCCCTTCTCTCCTTTGTCCTCCCCTCTCAGCGAGACTGCGACCACGCAGGGCTTCGTCAAGGTAAACGCACACACAAAAAAAAAAAAAATGTCGAAAGCAGAGAGGCAAAAAAAAAAGGGGGGGGGGGGGGGGGGGCAAGAGAGAAAGAAGCTAGCGGCCGAGAGGAGAACGGAAGGGAGAACAGTGTAGGCACGCCAGGCAGCAAAACAAGCACTGTCCATTCCAGGAAGAGAAAATAAAGAAAGCGAGGTGGTGGATGGCGGCAGTAAAAGGCGAGGCGCGAGCACAGAGACCAGCGACGGCGGCGCGCTGTGATCGACACCAGGGTTTCTTCGGGAGCGCGCGGGCTGCCAGAGGAGCAGAGAAGACGGATGAGACGGTGCCGCCCTCCCTCGCTCTCCTCCCTTAGCGTTCTCCCCGTGTCTCTCTCGCGCACGAGCTTCTCCACACCAGGGATCCCTGACCCGCGGAAGACAAATCACAGCCATGAACGCTGCCTTTCTACCGATGCGTTTTTGTTGTTCCTTCTTTCTTAGCTCACTGCTTTTCCCTTGCGTCCAGCATTTCGCGCGGACTCAAAGTGGGACTCGCGGTTCGGCGAAAGGGCGCTGGTGCCGGTGGCCAGGGAGCAGGCAACGAATGCCTCCTCCTCCTCCCTCACCACCGGTGGCGGCATCTCTTCTTGTTCCAGCCTGCACTGCGGCAGAGCATGAAACCGCGGAAGTGTCCAGAAAAACCTCGCCCATACGCCGAAAGAAAGAAGATGCCGGTCCTCTGCCAAGCGCCGAGCCAACCACCCGTGGCGGTCAGAGCCGGGCCGGCAGAGCTCGATAATACACAGGGACCAGCAGGAGCAGGATCATGCCCAGCGTCCAACGAGCTGCGGTCAGGGGTGGCTGCGGAATGCATTGTCCATGACCGCCGCCGCCCGTTCGCGCGGTGTCACACCCCTCGTTGTTGCTGCGGCTGCTGTTGTTGCTCTTTTCGGGTGTTTAGCGCGCGATCACTCCGTAACGGTCCTCGCACCGGGTGCCGGCGCAGAGCTTCGGTTTTCCCTCCTGCCTTCTAGGCACCGTTCCCCCATTTTTCTGCAGCTACCTGTGGCTTCGGGACCGAAAAGAAAGAAGACAGGAGCTGACGCTATCTGTCGACGACTCCAGCGCTGTTGACACAAGAACTCGGGTGCTTCTGAGAAGGCTTCCGGGAAGAGAAACCCTTTGACCGAGAGAGACAGCGGATGCTGTGAGCATTCTATCGTCGGGCAACGCTTTAAATCGACGCCAGGCTCCTTCTTGTGTGATAAGAATCTAATGCATAAACATCGGCGCTAGTTATCCTGTGCGGTTGCACAGTGGCACGATCATCGCGTAGACAGGTTAGTTAGGCGAAAGGCGGAGGGAGCTATGTTTTTACCACCTCCACCTCCTGACAACGAAAAAAACTGAACCCTTAGAGCTATTTTTACAGATGCGTTATTTTCTTCCTTCGCGGAGCAAAACAGGCGGAATGGCAGAGTAATTTCTCATGATATCTGGCGGAGATGTCGCTTAAGAATACGCTGCAGGATCTTCAATGTCTAGCTCCTTTCTTTTCTTTTAGTCATATAGCGCCATAGCCTGCGCTTTGGTAATGCTTAGAAAACAATCAGTATCAAATGAATACGAATCACCCAGTCCCCATGAATAAGGGATTTCATTGGCTGTTAAATTGGCGACGAAAAGCGGGAATGCTGCAGCATAATACAATTATTGCGTTCCAATTGTATTCCTCTGCGTCCGCGCAATGAGCTCTAGAGACGTTGAGGACAATGCAAAAAGAATCAAAGTAACCCAAATGCATTATTGCGTAATATCAGTCCTCAGTCATCGTGCACTTGCTTGCAAAAAAGAAATACCAATCTGTTTTGGTACGCAATCTAACTGGAAAGCAAAGCTCTAAGAAGTCACGCTGCTCGCGTAGGCTTATACGAAAAGCAAGCGGCCCAATGTGGGCTTACAGCTTTTTTATGCACCCCCCCCCCTCCCATCCTGTAGATGAAATGACATATTAGTTATTGCATAATGCGCCTTTAGAAACGAAATTTTGGAATAACGGTCGTCATGATAACAGTCTCCAATCTTGTGTGAAGTAATTCTTGTTCCGTTCCCGCGAAAATATGCATGCGCACGCAGGCGCAAATTATTAATATTTAAACAGAAAGGGCATTCGCAAAAAACTGTGAAGTTCTGTGGCTGAAAGCGGTATCCCAAATACAGGAAATACACACGGTGTACACGTACGTTATGGGGAACTTCTGCCACTACTCAACACTCATAGCCTGCATGGCTTCTTGGTTGGTCTATGGGTTGTGCGACGCACTGAGGCCACATGACATGGTCGAGATGGCAGACGTGCTGGCAACTCAGGCGGTTCCTTTGAGATGGGCGGGGGAGATGGGACCTCGGAACTTTTGGCATCCGTTCCTGATTCAGAACAGCTATTATTCCTGGTTCACGTATTGCACATTTGTACGACTTGGTTATAGAGGGGCTTTATAACGCTCCCCACTATAGGTCAAAGTGCCAGCCTTGCTCAAGAAACGTTTTTATCATCATTATCATCATGTCTATGTCCTTGAATACAATACAAGAGCATCTATAAAATCACCAGTTGCGAAACTTCCCACAGGGTCCATGTATAAAAAAACGGCGGTTTTGATTGGTCAAAGTGCCAGCCTTGTTCAAGAAACGTTTTTATCATCATCATCATAATAATAATCATCATCATCATATCTATGTCTTTGAATACAATACAAGAGCATCTATAAAATCACCAGTTGCCAAACTTCCCACAGGGTCCATGTATAAAAAGCGGCGGTTTTGATAGGTCAACATTCAGACGTATACGGATAGTGGCGGCGCCCGCGGTTATTAAATTAAGCTGTGCTCTAGGTTGCAAATTCTAACATTGTTAATTAAATTCAGAACCACCTGACAAACAAAATCAGCTGAAGAGGTGCATTAGCAGAAATTCTTACGCATAAGAGTCGTACGGGTAACTATAAGAGGGGAAAGAAAATATAAACGAAGCGATTTCCAGAAAGGAACGATGTATGCATAATTGCGTTCTGAAAATGGTAACCGCACGGCCGGAGTGAATGCAGCGGCGCGCGCTCTTTTCAAGACCGGCCATGGGTAGTCGCAAACACCTTTTACTGGCCCCTCCTAGATGGCGCCAAATTCTTAAGCACGCTAAAAATGCAGGCTGAAGGTAGCCACTTTTCGAAGCGGAGTTTCTGGTATGATCAAAAAGTTCTGGTGTTAATCTACGACTCTATGCTAATCCGTACGTGTGAGATAACAGAGGCACAAATTCAGGGATTAGTAGTTAAGCGGTATACCTGACGATATTACACTGAAAAGAAACTTTGTGCAATCTTTGAAAACGTTCCTAATGAATATGTGAAGTTATGGTGTATTGTTTTTCTTCTTGTGAGGAAGTGTGTACTGCGTACGCTTGGTTTTGTTTATCTCTAAATTGTTGACAATGTGACTTTTTATTTTATGAACGCAATGTATCGTCTTCGCATGCTGCATTTAAAATGTACAATATTGTGATGAACCCGAAACTGGCTATGGGTACTAGAGCATCGTGCATATTGTATGTTTGTAAATGGATTTTTATTTGAATTATTTGAATTTGAGTAGCAAAACGTGTGCACGCGAACGAAGAACGTCAGGCTGCACAAGCCATCAACCCAATATTGGGACTGTGTTGGCAATGTGCGGCCCTACATAGGCCCAGTACACTACAAACACATTACAACACTGTGCGAGTATTGGGCCGATGGCTTGTGCTTCCGCTGTCGAAGATCAGGGAGCCACTAACGCGGTCTAGTCATACCTTCTTCAAAGGCTGAGCTTGCGTTTTCTTTAAATTTGTCTTTTTTTTTTTTTTTTCCTTTGTAAAGCCGGCCCAACTACATGCTACATCGACGTAGCGCTGCTGCAGGTACCAGTCTACACGGCCGCTCTCTTCATTTGAGTGCAGCCACCACGGCCCACGTTCGAAGTTACAAAAGTATTAAATTCCTAAACCTGCATGGAACTATAGTAAGAACTTAGCAGCGCAGTTTCACAATCACACTGATGACTGTTTATTGCTAAACAAAGTAAAAGCGACGCATTCTTTCAATGGCGAGAGAGGTCGGAAAGACAAATAAATACGCGAGATTTTTTATCGTCACAGCCGCCACAGATTCCAAGCAAGTCTTCTCTTCAGAGCGATTTTCCAGATTCGTGGGTTTGTTTCTTCGAGCGCATCCATCGAAGGGGGACGGAGCGGCTCGACACAGAGTCTTTGTCATGGCCGCGTTTATTACATTCCTTGTATTAATTTTTTTTTAACACTTCACGCTGGCGAATTCGTAAACAAAGCCCGCGGCGCTGGTGCAGGCGCGTTGCCTCCCAGAAAGAATTCAGCCAGCATTTTCGCCTTGCCTTTCTCGCTCTCTGGCAGCAGGACCATTCTGCCTCATTGATTTTTTTTTTCCTTGCTTTTTTGTTTCCCAGAGCATGCGTGTCGTGACGCTGGGACTAAGTCGACCCGGCCTTCACTTGGTAGCGTGCAGAGACTCGGGGTTGAAGAAGGACTGAATCTTCGAAGTTGGTAAAATATGTACAAGCAGGTTTACTGGCACTTTGAGAAAACGTATTTACAAGAATATTTACATGAAAAAGAAGGGTACATCAGCAAAATGACAAGCGTTAAGAGTTCATAGCGAGAAGCGACTGGATGAGCCGTTTACCCAGGGCCCAGAGCGACATTTCGTGCTCTGCAGCGTCCTTAAAACCCCCTATGTCCAGCCCCTCTCTGAAGATGCTGACCAACCAATTCCAGGGCACGCCCCTCAGGTATCGGCATCCAATCGAACACATCACTGCACTGATGGTCTGAAGCACTGACTGGTCCGGCATTCATTCGTTGGGCGTGATCACTTGTTGGCGGGAAAAGCTTGGGAACGGCGAGGAGAGGAGGTACATTTCTATTCTTCAGCAAAGAAACCACAGGCTGGTTCTGACAAGTGGTTTTACTTCTCAGAAACCCGAGTGCACGTGGCGCCGCATCCGCTCCCAGCATTGTCCGTTTTCGACAATTGCAAATCTTTCCTGCATTCCTGGGAAATCACTTAATGGCTGTATGAGTCATGCTCCTTTCTTGTCCTGCACGTCAGCGGACATGTCACTCTGTCGTCTCCTTTGGAAAGTAGGCATTCCTCACTGGACGATAGGGCTTATCGACTGGAAGGGTGAACAAAAGAAAGAAAGCACTTCCTGCATTTCCCGCAGGGGGACGTTTCTTTGTGTTTTTCCAGACGTTCTCTTGGCAGGGTCAATTTGGCATTTGCAGAGTGTCCACAAAGCAAAACAGGCTTACAAAACAGGATTCCTGGAAACAGGCTCACTTAGAGCCATTGGACCATCACCACATATTCACAGCACTTTTCCATGCCCACAGGCGAACAATAGAGCGCGCAAATGCGGATGCTTGGTCGTAACAGCCTCCTCCCCCGCCAGAAGAGTCACGGAGGGCAGCAGTCGCCGCTGCTGCATGAAGAGACGACTTAATGGCCTGCACGTGAACGCTTGAAGCTCGCTGTTGCTTGTCGCGTTGTCTTGATTGTTGTAGGCCAAATTGCTCGAGCTGTCTGAAACTCAACCACATGTCTAAACAAGCACTCGGCTCCCGTCTGAAGAGACCAGGTTAAAAGAAAACTGCCATTGTTGTTCGAGAAAAGCCCACTCTCAAGACGTTCAGGACCCACGTATGCCTAGAAAACCAAACGTGCTGCTTTACATAGTCACACATATACAAGCGCACGAGAAAAAAAAATAAAAACCTGATTATCAATTTGGATACATGGTGAGGAACACCTCGGACTGCTTAGAAACAGCGGCTAAGCGCGTCCGCATTCCCATTTAACTTCCCCCTTTTGTATCTTATTTCAAAATTGTACTGCTGTAAAATCAAGCTCCACCTAAGAAGGCGACTGTTCTTTAATGTCGCAGTTTGCAGCCAAGCCAGGGGACAATGGTCCGTCTCTACGGTGAATTTGGCCCCTCCAAGATAGCACTTCAATTTTTGAATGGCCCATACAATGCAAGCGCACTCTTTCTCTGACGCGCAATAAGCCCTCTCTCTAGAACTCAGTTTTCTGCTCAAGTAGAGCACGGGGTGCTCATTACCGTCGTCATCTCTCTGGCAGAGAACAGCACCTAGCCCTCGATCACTGGCATCACACTGGACCGTGAATTCTCGGTCATAGTCTGGAGCTCGCAATACCGGACGGCTAATCAGCACAGCCTTCAGGTTTACGAAGGAGGCTTCCTTTTGTTCGTCCCAGACTACATTTGTCGGTTCTGTCTTGCGGAGAGCGTCGGTCAGAGGGCTGGCCAAAGCTGAATAGTTAGGGATGTAGTGATTGTAGTACCCAGTCAGACCTAGGAATGCTCGAATTTCCGTCTTCGTGCTCGGCCGCGGATAGTCTGCTACCGCAGAAATCTTAATCTCGCTGGGTTTCCTGAAACCCTGACCTACATTGTGACCCAAGTAGTCCACGGTCGCCCTTGCCAGGCAACATTTCTCGGCCTTTACGGTTAGTCCAGCTTGACGCAAAAGGCTCAGTACAGCTCTTAGATGTACCATATGGTCCGCCCATGAGTCGGAAAAAACCGCAATGTCATCTAAATAAGGCACCGCGAATGTTTCACACCCCTTTAAAACCCTATCCATGAGTCGGGAAAAACAAAATGGAGCATTTTTGAGCCCGAAACTCATCATTGTTGGCTGGTAGCTGCCCGTCGGAGTGACGAAAGCCGCGTATCTGCTGGCGCGTTCAGTGAGCGGTACTTGCCAGTATCCTCGAGTAAGGTCCAGCGTAGTCACATATGCCGCTCTACTGACCTGTTCTACTCTCTCCTCAATATTCGGAATAGGATACACTTGATCCCTGGTGAGAGAATTTAGCTTTCGGTAGTCTACCACAGGCCTAGGGTCTTTACCTGGAGCTTCTACTAAGATCATAGGCGAAGCATAATCGCTTTCCGAGGGTTTTATTACTCCCAATTCCAGCATGCGAGTTACTTCCCTATCCAGAATTTCTCTTTGCCTTGGAGAAAATCGGTAGCACCTTGATCGCACTGGCACGTCTGAAGCCAGCTCAATATCGTGCTCAGTCAAATCAGTCCTGCCTGGCCTGTCCACGAAGCAGGCCTCAAACTCTGTTATTATTTCGCCCAGATCGGACAGCTGGGATTTCTTTAGTTCTCCTCTCTGCTCCGTCTTTTTGAGAAGCTCCTGAGCGTTGCTTCCTTTTCCGCTGAGGCAAATCAAGTTATCCCCCATCTCCTCGGGAAGGTTTAACGTTAGATTTACCACGGTTTGCTCCATAGCTAAGTCCTCTCGGTTTTCACTTAAAAGTCTCGTTAGATTGCTAGACGCTGGCGGCAAGAGGTTATTCTCAAGAACGTCCTCATTCCGCGTCTCATCAAGCTCACTTTCATGTTGACTTATCTGAGATGCCTCGCTCTCAAAGTTTTCTGGCCCGCTATCTTCTACATCGACCACTGTTTTAACTGCCGTTTCCTCCGCTGTGGAATTTTCTGGTATGAGCAGTGTAGCTAGTTCTCGCGCCTTTGAACGTGTTAGGGCTTGCACAACTCTGTCTCCGAAAAGGATGCCCCTCTTTCGCAGTAGCATGTCCGATTTGTTGGAAAACAAATACGGATAGCACTTAGGAAGCTTTCCTGAAACGGCAGCCTCGGTTGTTAACTTGCCGAAAGGGCCCTCGATGACCACGTTCGCGATTGGCAAGCACACACTCTGTTCCTCCACTACCTGGCGGATCCATGCACACTGTCCTGTATAGTCGGAAGGCGACACATACGCCGGATGGACAACATCCATCGTTGCGGCCGAATCGCGCAGTACCTTGCAAGGCTTCCCGTTGACTACTAGGTCATGCAGGTAGGGTTCTAAAAGCTGCATATTTTCATCGCAGTCACTGACATACGAGAAAGCAATCTTTTCTTTCCGGCAGTTGACGGCAATGTGACCCTGCTCATTACACCTAAAGCATGTGAGCGGCTTCCTAGCCTCAAGCTTATTCTTTGTGTTCTGCACGTTGGTCACTTCCCCACTTTTCTCACTGCCGTCCTTTCTAGGGAATTTGCCTGAAGAAACCTTCATTTCTTCGTTTCCAACTCTAGCAAAGTGCCTTTCCTGACGGTTTTTCACACTGAACTTGGGATTGCGGGGCCTATCCACTGCTGGGTTGCTGAATTGTCGGCGCGAAGTATACTCCTCAATAAGTTCGGCAGCTTCAGTTGCCGACTTAATTTCGCCTCGGTCCTGTAACCAATTTCTTTCTTTTTCTGGGAGGCAGTTATAAAACTGCTCCAAAAGAATTCGCTCGACTACAGCGTCCCTATCACTGTAGGAATCAGTGCTCTTTAGCCACTCGCCCAAATTAACTCTTAAATTGTACAGGAATTCAGGGTAACTCTCGTCCCTGGACTTAGTAGCGTTCCGAAAACGTTGTCTGAACGCCTCGGCGCTAAGCCTATACTTTCTCAGAAGGCAAGCTTTGACCTTCTCGTAGTTGTCCGCGTCCTCCTTGCTTAGCCGCGCGACAACCTCCGCTGCCTCGCAGGGCAGAACCGTCAATAATCTCTGAGACCAAGTGTCTCGCTGGAAGGACAGTTTTTCGCAGGTTCGCTCAAAGTTAGCCAGATACAGACCGATATCCCCTGTTATTACATATGGCTGCATGTACTTTGACATCTTGAAATCTGCCTCCTTGTTGAGATGAGGTACCGCTAGCTGGGGACAATCGCCCGACCTCTTGCTCAACTCTAGTTCTAATTTCCGGAGCTCAATTTCTTGGTCCAGCTTTTTTGCTTCTCTTTCAAGCTTCTCACGTTCGTGCTCCCTTTCCTCTTTTTCCCTCTCAAGTTCACGCTCACGCCTCTTTTCCTCTTTTTCCCGCTCTTTCTGCTGTCTGAGCTGCTCCTCCTTTTTTTGGGCGATGAGGTTCCATGCTTCACTGAGCTCCTCATCATCGGCTCCCAAATCTGTGATTGCCTTTATAATCAAAGGTTTTCGTGCCAAACCTCTTGTATCAATTCCCAATTCCTCACACAATTGCAACAGTTCCGGTTTCTGCAGCTTTTGTAGGTCCATGATCGCTCCGAGTGTCGGCTACTTCCAAAACAACAGTGCAAACTACCAAACCTAAAGGCGTTGCAACACTTTTTACCAGTTCTAAAATCTAACCCTGTTCTAGAACCTGGTCCACATCAGAAGAAAAGCCAAGCACTCACCCACACATGCGATCGATGTTCCGAGCTGCTCTCTTGTTGGCCGATTGTTGCGCCTGCTTGTTGCTTGAGATGCCACCTCCGATCACAAGATGTGGCTTGTAGATTCTGATCCACCTCGAATCACCAGATGTTGTAGCTTGTAGATCCAGATCCCACCTCCAGTCATCAGATGTTGTGGCTTGTAGATTCAGATCCCAACGCTGGTCACCAGTTGTCGTGACGCTGGGACTAAGTCGACCCGGCCTTCACTTGGTAGCGTGCAGAGACTCGGGGTTGAAGAAGGACTGAATCTTCGAAGTTGGTAAAATATGTACAAGCAGGTTTACTGGCACTTTGAGAAAACGTATTTACAAGAATATTTACATGAAAAAGAAGGGTACATCAGCAAAATGACAAGCGTTAAGAGTTCATAGCGAGAAGCGACTGGATGAGCCGTTTACCCAGGGCCCAGAGCGACATTTCGTGCTCTGCAGCGTCCTTAAAACCCCCTATGTCCAGCCCCTCTCTGAAGATGCTGACCAACCAATTCCAGGGCACGCCCCTCAGGTATCGGCATCCAATCGAACACATCACTGCACTGATGGTCTGAAGCACTGACTGGTCCGGCATTCATTCGTTGGGCGTGATCACTTGTTGGCGGGAAAAGCTTGGGAACGGCGAGGAGAGGAGGTACATTTCTATTCTTCAGCAAAGAAACCACAGGCTGGTTCTGACAAGTGGTTTTACTTCTCAGAAACCCGAGTGCACGTGGCGCCGCATCCGCTCCCAGCATTGTCCGTTTTCGACAATTGCAAATCTTTCCTGCATTCCTGGGAAATCACTTAATGGCTGTATGAGTCATGCTCCTTTCTTGTCCTGCACGTCAGCGGACATGTCACTCTGTCGTCTCCTTTGGAAAGTAGGCATTCCTCACTGGACGATAGGGCTTATCGACTGGAAGGGTGAACAAAAGAAAGAAAGCACTTCCTGCATTTCCCGCAGGGGGACGTTTCTTTGTGTTTTTCCAGACGTTCTCTTGGCAGGGTCAATTTGGCATTTGCAGAGTGTCCACAAAGCAAAACAGGCTTACAAAACAGGATTCCTGGAAACAGGCTCACTTAGAGCCATTGGACCATCACCACATATTCACAGCACTTTTCCATGCCCACAGGCGAACAATAGAGCGCGCAAATGCGGATGCTTGGTCGTAACAATGCGTTCGAGCGAAACAAGACGGGAAGCCGCACATTGTCGGAGACGCCTCGCCGAGTCGGCGATCGCGGCGAACGCAAACCGGAAAGGCCCCCTGAAAGGCTGCGTTCTCATGTGAGGTAGAGACTGTCGAAAATGAGCGAGAAAGAACCGCCACTAATCGTGATCAAAAGAAATGGTCGGTATCTATCGAAGTTGCTTGATGGCACCTGCTACACGACGTGCGGGCATCTTCGACGTATATTATTCTAATTGTGGTTACGGAAGAAGTATTTTCAAGAGCTTTAAGTATGAATCGCTCATGCGCTGTACCAGTGACTTGCAGTTATCATGACATAAATTACATATTTCTAACGTTTCGTTATCATGCAATTTTTTTTTTTCATTTCTCTCAGGGCCATACATTTTGCAGCGCCGCAGACAGGATGACTATCGGCGTGGTGGCGCTGCTTGGGACTGCTAGCACAACCTGACCTAACAACGGTGCAGGAAAAGTTATCTCACCGTCTTGACCGCACTAGCGGTCACTTATCCAGCAGTCAAGTACAAGGCTTCTCGAGCCGCCGTCTAGAAGACCCGATAACGATCGCTGAAATAACGAGTTAATTGCTGAGAAAATATGGGCGCCGTCGACTAAACGCGTTACCGTTCGAACAGGCAGGCGGCAAACAAGCCCCAATCTAATTTCTTCGGTGAACGTCAAATGCCGTAAGCATGACTGCCGGAGAGGAAAGGCGATGCTTGTTAGAGCGCGACCGCCTTGCGGCACGCTTCAGGAACAGCGCGGGCCACATAATTGTTTACGTGACCGGGAATGCGAAAGCGCTCCGCGAATTCCGAAGTCGCTCGTGACAAGAGTTGTTATAGTCAACGGGGAGAGAGGTACCCTAAACCCTACCAGCCATGGCGGATAATCTTACGTAAACAAGCCGCCTCTGATCGGAGTCTGCGACAACCCTGTTGTTCCCAAAACAGGGCATGCGTAAACAACACCGATGCACTGCAGAAGTGACTGATTAAGACTTCCATTCGCACAACAGCCGACTTTGTCGAACGACAAAGAGGACTAACGAGGCTAGTAAGCTGCGCGATTCGATAATTAGTTGATTAACCGCGAGGAGCAAATCCCTCCGATGAGTGCGGACGACGAACGGAGCGGAGCGCCTTTGTGTTGTTTGTTGGCGCCTCTAATTTGCATGTCTCTTGCGCTTTGCCCAAACAGAAACCCAGGAGGCTTTCGCGCCCTGAGTATGCATGCATGCTCTGAGGATTGATGCGTGCTGGAGCAGGAAGTGTGTGCTGTGTATGCGAAGTGCGTCGCGTTTGCACATCTGTGTTTCCTTGCCACTCGCATGTCTTTTTCTTTTGTTCATAAAAATAGCATCATTAAACAATATAATTTGGCATTGTTGGGGTCATGTAATTCCCGGGGAACTCATGTCTGATCCCTCCGTGGAATAAAGCAAAAGCCAGCGACGACCCAGACATTCAATCCCGAATGGGCCTGTGTCACCCGGGACCTTCATGGTATCGGAAGCAAGTGCTCACCACCTTCCCAACACCTACCTTATCTTTCAACAATAAAGTTGCACTTCTTTCCTTCCATCACAGACAAGAACACGACAAGTGAAAATAACACTAATGAGTATTGGATCCAATACAATCGGAGATTGTACGCGGTGCATACGTGACGGCTCATGTGCGCGCCCTTCAGAAAGCCCCTTAACATCCCCTACGAGAAAGCAAGATGCCGAGGACTTCTTCTTTCGGGGTCTAAATGGCCGCGCTAGCTCACCAGGAAAGAGGGGAGGCTGGCAAAGGAAAGCGCTGAGACAAGGTGGCGACCGGCGGCTACGGCAACAAAGAGGCGCCGTGCCGACGGACAGGACACAAAAGAAACCAAGATGTTAAAAGGGAAGCCGACGGGAGGAACGGAGGACACAGAGAGAGCAGTCGCAGCCTCACAGTTAGCGGACGAGGCGGTCGCAGTGAGCAAGGTAGAAGACAGGGGCAGTGAGCCTGGAGTGTAGCCGCCGTTCGAGATCGACCCCTGCCAACCTGTCCCTGCCGGACGACCAGCAGAAGAAGGGGGTCGCTCAGCCGCAAGGAATCTCCAGTCTGGCCGCAGCATTCAACCAGTCCTCCATCGAGCCTGTTCTTCCCCGCGCTGACGAAGCCTCAGTGACGACGAGCCAAACAGGAAGCCATTGGAGACGTCGAACATTAAATATATCTAAAGTTAATTTCCGAGTGCCTAACTCAATCTCTTGTCGTCCAGTGTGAATCCAAGCCCATTTAAAAGAATCGGTTGTACCACAAATGATAGGCAAGGCACAGACGGAAACAAAGCGCTTGTCCAACTGCTGACAGGTTCAGGGGATCGAGGTTCAGGGTAGTAAAACCAAATGTTATGGTCTCAAAAGCGTAGCTATTGACGGGCGCGTACCCTGCATGGCGCTAAGGCTAAAAGCAGCAGCGTTTGCTTAAAAGGAAAAATGAAATATGAATATACTCCCATACTAGTAACAACCAACTGGCAGAAAATCAAACACAAGCAAACGATGATTGCTGACACAAAAGAAAGGACGAGAACAACGTCGATAAATGACGTGGATCGTATTGTATAGCTAGTTTTGCTAGTCCGCAGTCGCTTACTAAGCGACCATGCAACGCTTATAAGCAGAAACGATTGTATTAATGTTTTCTTTTTTATATGCTGCACCTCGGAGGTGCACACCGAAAGAGCTAGCACGTGTCGATTCATCCGGAATAAGCCCGAGACCGAGGCTAGAGTCACGTCAGATGTTTGTGTGGTCAACTCCATGACTCACTGCCGGCTTAAAGTAACAGTAGACGTCCGATATTAAGTATAAGCCTGTGATCAATTACTTTCGAAGGATGCCGACAATGTGAGTTTCACTGAAAGGGGGCTGAGTTCAAAAGAGATCAGACAGCCTGAACAGCACGTACCCGTGTGCTTTGTCGCATAGACGTGACGGCTGTTTCAAGACTACAGTTTGGCTGCATTTTGTAGATCGGTGCTGGAAACAAAAAACGATAAACAGAAGGTGGAAAACATATGACGCTATATATCTACCTTCTTTGGTGAGGGTCTTCAAAAGACGTCATGCAAATATGCCAATACCAGAACGCCAAAGATGAACGGCAACAAAACGGCTATGGAAATCGACTATAATATAGGGCGCTGTTTCATGACAAGATTCTCAACGTCAGGAGATCAGCACTGCGGCGCAGATACAAATTCGCCCTTTTAGTCGGTTGTGCCTCGGATAAATATAAGGAGTTGTCAGCACGGCGCGAATGCAGAAACAAGCGCGACCAAACCTCATGGTCAAAGTAGTATCAAACTGCTCAGAAAACTTTGCATGGTCCCTAACTTATAGGAAACGAAAGGCGAAGGCAACTACAGTCAGCCTGAACCTTTTTTTCTTTACGAAAGTGATTTCTAAGAAAAAACGTCCACACTGGCCTCCATTTTCTTAATGTCTTTTTTTTTCGTCGTATGTAGAGGTTGGAAACCTCATGCCTCAAGAGGTTTTTCACCTTTGTTCAAAGTTACATCAAGGTTCCTGATACTATGTAGCTACAAATGTAGCTCTAAAAATCATTTCCTTAATCCGCCATTGGAGGCTTCAGTCATGCAGCAGATTGACAAACGTCCAATGCGGTTCTTTTGCTGCAGCATGTAAGGTGACAAAATGGCTGGGTGGGCAAACTCACGAGGTTAGGTTGAAACCTCATGAGGTTGCACACCTCAATTCGCTCGTACGAGTAAGCTATATTTCAAGAAATTAGTTGTGCAACAGGAATTCATTCTCCCAAACTGCCTAGCCCGCAGCTCCTCATAATATACCGCCCTTGACAGTGGAAATGGGTGCAGCAGCGTTCAAAGAGTTCAACGGCGACGTGAGTGGCGTTGCGGTGTGTCACGGCCAAGGGCCGGCCGCTCTTTCTACGCGTGCCGGCTCGCGTGACCTCAGAGAGCGCGAGAGCGCGCCGCTGAAACTCACGCGCGGCTGCGTGCTCAGCGGACTGCTGCTGCTGCGCAACATGCGGAAGAGACTGCCGCTTTCAGCTGCAGCACGACCGTGCGCTGACCGCGCACCGTGGCCTCGGGCGCGAATCCATTTGCCGGCACCCGGGTACGATCGTTAATTAGCGGTGACTGGAAACAAACAGTTCCAGCATACGCCAAGGGCACCTCGTGCTACTGGACTAGAGAGAGAGAGAGAGAGAGAGAGAGAGAGAGAGAGAGAGAGAGAGAGAGAGAGAGAGAGAGAGAGAGAGAGAGAGAGAGAGAGAGAGAGAGATGGAATAGGCAAGAAGCGGAGCTGGGAGCCAGTGTCGCCCGCTTTCAGGCTGGCCATTAAATTCACCGCACCACTTCTTCTGTATAACCTCTCTCTTACAGTAGATCTTCGGGTAGAGTCACATCTCGCACACGAATAAGGCAGCAGAGCGTTCAACTTCGAGCAGTGCACAAGCACGCGACAGAGGCTTTTTGGAAGCACCGTACCGGCGGTCAAAATGCGACACACGAACAATGGTTATATCCTTGTTTAAGAGTGAGCTTCTCCATCGTTAGTAGCGCATCGAGTATTGCGGCTAAGCCGGCTAAACGATTGCGAAAACAGTCTCTTGAGATCGCTGGTAGATACGAATTACGTGTATCTTACTGCGTATCCCGACGCAACGCCGAATGAATTATGCAATGCCAAGACCACGAAATTTATCACTGCAGAAAACGCAGTCTTCCTTTGACACACAAAGCAAAGCGTTAAAAAAACAAGGTTTCCGGGGCATATATATACACACTTCAGTATCACAATGGGAAAGAAGGTGCGACATGTTCATGTGCCACATAAGCGAAGAAACCCAGCTCGGTTTTTGATAGAGCCACGGACGGTTTAAAAGCGTTAATTGTTGGGCTAGTTGGTGATCAGTCTTAAAATTCATCTTGTTTAGCGCAAAAGGACAGGACACACAGTAAGAAGACACAGTACGTGTCTTCTTACTGTGTGTCCTGTCCTTTTGCGCTAAACAAGATGAATTTTAACACGGACGGTATGCTGACACATTCATCCCTTGGCCGTGCTATCAGCGACGCTTCCAAATTTCTCTAGTCAGGCATGTGCGGTGGCGATACAAAGCAATCGTTTGGTCGAACAAAGGATAGCACGGTGTCTCACTGCCACACTTTTTACCACGGGCACCTAACTGTCCGTCAATGGCAATGTTGCTGACTTTATTGGAGTAGTGGTCTTGCAGCCGAACGTTCAGGCATCTACCAGTTTGGACAATATAGTGTCCACCACATGAAAGCGGGATTTTGTACACAACTCCCTTTTGGCAGGATACCAAGGGATCCCTGTGTTTTATAGTGCACACCAGTTTTTGAGTACGCGTGGGACAACTTAACCTACAAAGGCTCATAAGCTTTTTTGGCGCAGTAAATACTTTTAAGATTGTGTGAGAGTCCATGCACGTAGGGGATGACAGCTAGCTTCCTTTGACCTTGGCAAATATTTCTTTTTACCTCGACAGAAGTTCAACCAGTTTATAAGGATGCAGGCGTCGCGCTCCTAAATTCGCCCAAGACGGCTCAGCTGCTGAAGTGTTCACAAAAACCGTAGAGCGAAGCCGCGCACTCGGTACACGTGCTCATCTAAGAGCCCACACAAAGAGGAGACCCCGTTACGAGTGCAGGAGCCACGCACTGGCTTTTCAAACGCGGTTGCCGAATGCGCGCGGGCTAATTGCAGAGGCCAAATTAACTGCCGACACTGCCACCAGCACCCCGTTGCCCAAAGGAGGAGCCGCTCGCCTCTCTGCGCCAGGGCCAGCTGCGTCCGTAATGCAGAAACAGCTCGCAAGACCGTAAAAAATATTCAAAAAAAAAAAAGGGGGCGGGGGGGGGGGGGGGGGGGGGGAGTTGTGCTTCGCTTTCCTTTCGCATTCACCGACCATTCGGCAAGCCTCGGGCTGCCCGAATTTATAGCTCTCCAACTGCTTCACGGATTTCGTGACCCGTCCCTTTTTTCGGCGAGCGCGACGGGGTTCGAGAAAACGGGACTGTGTCGTGGAGGGTGCATCCTGCTCCTGAGGCGTGACGAAGGAGAGAGAAAGAACGGGAAAGGGTAAGGCGCAGTCGACCTCTGCAAATTTATATGGGCATTCGTGTGGCTCGAAGAGACACGTTAGGGAGGCCTCTTTCTTTCTATACACGAAGCGAGCACACAAAACGACCCCCGCGACGTCGTTCGGGGAAAAGTGCTCCGCACGTTCCGTAGCCGCGTTCGCCGACTCGATAAAGTGGAACGTTTGCGGTAATGTTATGTATGCAGGGCTCTGGATTCGGGTCCCATATAAAGCCTCCACGCTGCTTGGCCTTGCCGCAGTGCAAAAAAAAAGATAAAAACAAAATGGAGAGACTTGTACACGTTGTAGCCACCCGCAGAGCTGTTCACATGAGACATTGCATATCTCTTTCTTTACTTTTGTTGCATTGCACTGTCCTTATGATCCGAAAGGAGATCCCGTGGTGTGTAAACAGTCGCGAACACTGGATCAAAGGGCTGAGTTGCTGAACAAACAGTGTATTCTTTCGAAATTTCGTCCGTGTACCCGAGCAGGCTTTCCGTTTTGGTCTTGCATGAGGACCGCATTCTTTAAGTCAGTTTGTTTTCTACGAAATGCTGTCAGAATAGTGCGCCCTGCTTATGATGGTTTGGACTGTGGGGTTTAACGTAGCGGAGCACTCAGGAAATTTTGACCACCTGGGGTTCTTTAACGTGCACTAACATCACACAGCACACGGGCGCCTTGCTTTTCGCCTCCCTCGAAAAGCGGCCGCCGAGGCCGGGATTCGATCCCGCGCCCTTGGGAACAGTAGTCGAGCGCCGTAACTACTGCTTCACCCCGGCGGGGTGCGCCCTGCTTATCAGTGGATGCGTTGGCGATAACCACTCTAAGTGCTTTTAGACTGTGGTCATTCGAGTGTGTCCAGCATGTATATAGACCCTTTACACCGCGAGCGCATGGGCGCTGCCATATTTGATCATGTGACCCTTCCGCCATCGCTGGCCTTCGGGCCTTCTGGTTTGACGGCTTTCGGCGCGCTAGTACTCGGCTGCACGGTGCGGCGTACCCGCTATCGCTGGGGACAACCAGCTTGTAGACAGCCGAAAAACTTCCTGTGAATGCTCATAGTGTGTTTGTAGGTGCTAAAAAAGGTTTAATTTAACCATGTATTTCATTTATTGCATCCTCCTAACTATCTGCATTGGCTAGACGTTTCGACAAACCGTCAGCCGTCGACTCATTTTTTTTTTAACTTTTTTTTCACCAATACCCTCTCTAGCGCTCTCAGTGGAAAACATTTTCTGTAAAACTGAAAAGATTACAAACTGATTGTCCCCTCAAACTTTTTTTTTTTTTAATTTTCTTGCGCAAAGAGCGAACGCATGCTCAGACTATGCTGGCTGAGACGCATTATGAATATTCATTTAACATTGTGCACAATACTTACTGCTCAATATGGACGCGCGTGTAATCCCCGACAATTGATAAGATATAATTGTATCTCCTGTAAACGTCCTGGCTTCAAAAGACTATTACGCTGCTTGAAGGCCGCATCAGGCGCTCAGCGGCGTTCACCTGCGCTCGGGCGAAGGTGACTGGAAACTGCACCGGAATTCAGAACGCACAGTACGCAGCCCAAGCAAGCGGGGATATAAAAAAATCTTATCATGGTAAATTTCATCATTGGCCCGTGCATTAGTTTCATAAAAGCAGCAGTTATTACATGTATTTCAGCAGTACTTGTCTAATTAAAGTTTGGTTTTGTTTGTGCGGTGTTACGTCCCAAAGCGACTCAGGCTATGAGTGGAGGACTGCGGAAATTCCCATCCCTTGGGGTTCTTTAATGTGCACTGATATCGCACAAAACACGGTCGCCTGGGTTTTTGGCTCCAGCGAAAAGCAGCCGCCGAGGCCGAGATTCGATCGCGCATATCCTAGGGAATAGTACCTAATTAAAGTAAACAGATTCACTTACATGGCCACACTAACTTTCCTTCTCTGCGCATTCAATTCGTATAACTGCATAGACATTAATAGCAACGTCAAGGTACCTTAACGCCCTCCGAAAAAAACTCGGCAGCAGTGCAAAGACTCAATATATCCAATTCCTGAGAAAACGTCAGGGTCGTTCTCGCATTGCCATGGCTACTGCCGGCGCTAAAACAAGCTGGGGCGTGAGGTATAGCCATTCTCTTCAATTCACAGGCGCTTTCTTGTCCCAGAAAGGAACATGAACTCGTGATACATCTCCCAGAAAAACGGTTGCCTAGGCCATATTGTGCACCTTATCGTCTTCTGTTCTTCCGCCAATAAACAACAGGGTCATTAGCTCTACTTCCTCGCGGAATACTTCGATAATACAGATGACACCTGTATCAAGGCAGCGCTGTTTAAAAGTCAGCTGGTATTCTTACACAAGATACACAGCAGCAGTTAGCACTGCGCGCCGATGCGTTCCGAAGGCCAGCAATGACGGCCGTCCTAGTGGCGCCACCTGTTAGGGAAGAGTTGAACTACTCGCTGTAAACGGTCTATATGCATCGTATGTGGCGCTATAGTTCAGTGAAACGCTATTTGTAAGAAGCGGGCATTTAGAGTTGGCAGGCTTCGCGTTAAATTCAAGATTCCATTGCAGCGCGCGAAGACGTACGCTTCGTCGAAAGCATCGTATGTGCTAATTTCCTAGCGCACGAACTTGGATTATTTCCTTTCATACCGCACAGACGCCCGCACTTGTCCTTGACTGTGAGAAGCCGTACTACTGCGCTGTTCAAGATCATTTTTATCGCGGCATGCCAGTCGGTGCCCGCGTCCGGGCCGGCTATAGAATGACGACAACAACCGCGTTGTTAACAACCGATGAGAAAAAAAAAGAAAAAAAAGAACTGGAGTAATTTAGACGACGCGAACCGAACCATCGCTCACTTCACAGGTGACCTTACCGTTACCTTTCTGACTTCATCAAAATGAGACGGCCAGAAGCTGGGATCGAACTCGCGGCTTCACGCTCTATAGCCAGACTGCAGGTTTTCGAAGATACTACAGCTCATTTTTTTTTTTAATTATCTGCAAAGATGGACCTCAGGAGAGCAGAGAGGCTAACTTATTAATGAAAGCTCATCACATAAGCTGTTGAGAAGGCCCAATTCTCGTTAAAAAAAGTCAGAAGAAATAAGGATAGAGTATGTTATGAATGCATTCAGATTCAAAAGCCAAATGCTCTTTCCAAGCAAACAGAGATGCCAGTGCCTCTACGCCGTCACAAGCGCGACGCAATTCTGCAGCCTTCATAGCCCGCAGCATTTGCAAGGGAAACAGCGTCCAAGCTCATTTCAATGTCCTCCGCAGTCCATTATTTTTGTCCAGCACACAGCATTTTACGGAATGACGAAAATGGGAAAGGGATGCAACGCTTCGCTCTCAGTACTGCGCTGAAAAAAGGTCGCGCCTCTCGGTGCTGCTTATAGCAGGAAAAAAAAAAAAAAAAAAAAAAAAAAAAAAAAAAAAAAAAAAAAACCGCTGAACAAGTATAAAACAAAACAAAAAGGAGAAACAACACGGAATCTACAGACAAAGCACAAGCAAGCACACGAACACGAAAGTGATATAAAGAGGAAAGTGGAGATAAAGCAGAAGGCGCTGAATATTGCCAGTCGCCAAGGGCGCCGCCAGCAGAGCCTACACAGCTGGCCTGCACAACTTCTACTGTGCTGCCCGTCAGACGAGAGCTCCGCGACAGTGATGGGAGAAAGAGGGAGCTTCGGCGGCGACTCAATGTTTTCTTTCTTTCTTTATTGATCTTTAGAATAATTGAATATGTGTAAATTTTTGCTTTTCTTTGTCACCTGTAAGCGACCAGACAAGCTCGGAGCGCGCACTCGGGTGCCTCTCTGGCGAACCCGCGTGACAACACGGATGGAAAAAGCGTACAAAAAATTCTGTTGTGCTTCTTAGAGAAAAGAGAGGGTGGAGTGACTGTGCTGGCCTCAAAGCGACAAGGTAAAGGAACAAAACACGGGGTAGGCGCTCCAGAATATATATGTATTCGGTTTCGGACCAGTCGTCGTCTTCGCGGAAAAAGACCTTTAGAAACCAGAATAATACACAGACAACTGAACGGACAATACCTACTGAGAACTGAAAAGAAGCTAATATACCGCGTAGCACGGCTAGATCCAGATACAAGCTGGAGGTCCGTACGTGAGAAAGCGTTCGGCGGGCGCGAACAAACATCGAGTAGGAGTAGGCGAGCCTCAAGGCGGCAGCGTAGCTAGAAAGGGGAAAACGGGCGAGTGAGAGGGTACACAGCATTGCAGAGCACGCACGACAAGCTTAGGCAGCTACAAGATCAGCGGCATAAAGCAGCGGCGACGAGGAATTAGGGGAAGTGGACAGCGTCTTGGGGCTGCGCGTTGGGGACAAACACGGCCTCGGCGGAGATGATGATCGGCACACTGCACCGGGCACCCTCCCTGTCTCTGCCTGCTGCCAGTCCTGCTGTTGTTCCCTGCTGCTCTCGAGCTGATCCCAGGAGAATCCGAGTCGAGCAGAACACGGCGTTCAGACTCGGGCTCGGACACTGGTTTTCACTTTCCCTTGAAACAAGCTTGGCGGGAGATGCGCTGGGCTCCTACGCTCTTGGAAAAACACCAGAGTTGCTTTTCTTGTCGTCCCTTCGGGAGTCCTTCTCCCCAAGTTGCGACGCTCGTCTTCTTCTTTTCGCCCAAAAGATTGGAGTAGGGAAGGACGTAGGAAAAGGCAAAGAAGGGGAATTCCATTGCCTCTTACGGCGGAGACGGGAATGCCTAGCTGCGCCCTGAATAGAATCACGCGAATGCCTCACTGCAGAGTGCGAAAATGGAAGGAGCTGCAAATGAGCAGAGACTGGCGCAGGTCGCGCCGATGCGAGGCGCGCATGGAGCCGGCGAGTATGCGGAGAATGGCGCAACGAGACGGAGCCGTCTTGATGCCTCGCCGCGATGACTACCGTGTGTATCGGTGGTTCCCGGTATGCGCATCGACCGAATAATAAGCTCGCGTCGACGCTCAGGGCTCGCAGCGGTGTGCGAAGTGCGCTAAGACCAGGAGCGAGCGCGATGGCACGACACGCATGCGAACGCAAAGTGCTTCTGCCACGCAAAGTGCTTCCAATAAGGCATGCGCTGCAGGCGGAAAGGCATGAGCGTTATGCGAGCACCGTGTGAGACGACGGCATTATACTCGACGCGGGAAAAGCAGAAAACAACGCGGGATCTGAGCAAAAATTCAACAATGAAGAAAGCTGGAAGGTTGCAGATAACTGCATGAAAACTCTTGTTCGCCTAAGGTACTGGATGCCACGCGTCCATCACTGGCGAAAGCGTGTGCACCTGCTCAGTGGGGCAAATCTTGTTTGCCCCCTTCATTTGTTGTTAATGGATACTGAAGTTTTACGTGGGCTAAGAGGGTCGCCGTTATACCTTCGCCATCCAGTCAATTTTGACCCCTCCTGCCTCGCATAATCAAGATGGAAGAGCAGCAATACGCGGTTCTAATATAGTGTGCATGCAGTGCACGTGTAACACGTGCAAAAAAAGCATGATGCCACACGGACAACATATGCGGTGCATATGTACTTATTGAGTTTATATTTCCTTACAAGTAACCTAATCAAATTATATCTGCAACAGTGGTAAGCTTTAAGCGCAAACAGGAAGGACAGGACTGCTGCTCTATACGTTTCTTATATCTTTCTGCTGTCTGGCCTAAGGTTCCCAACTCTTCAATGAAGGAAGTACAGATGGGGGGAGAAGGGGGACTACGTTTGTAAAACAGATGTTATATCGTCTCTTTAAAATTTCTCGCGCACCACGGGGAAGTACAGCATCTCTGCAGCTCTGTCGGCGGAAGCTGTGCAGTACAGAGTCAACACCACACGATAGCACGCTGCTTCGCCCATGACACAGCCGCCGCAAATGTGAAGTAATGGGAGTCGTCATCACGTGTCACCGTGCAAATGAAAGTTGAAGAAATGGCCAGAAGGTATTCATTCCCCGACACAGCATCAGATTAATATCGCCGTTTAGTCGCTGCAGGTGTATGTATTGCTCGAAATCTCACATCAGCCGGCCTGCAATACTTTTTATTTAACAACGTTGTTTATTGCCTCAAGGTATAAAGGAGTTAAGAAATAAAAGGGGGTTATTAATGAGAAAAGGTTAGCTGATCTAATGAAGTTGGGAAAGGAGTGGTGTTGGCCTGAGTCGCTTTGTAACGTTAAACCGTATACACATCCAAGCCAAACATATTAATACAATGTCCCCATTCTCTTCACTCAAGTGACGCCAGTTGAAGCGGCTGAGACAAATCAAACTCGTGACAACACCTGACCACAACTATTCGTGTCCACAAACACTTGCCAAACAACAACCTTGAGAGTCTCAAATAAGAGAAGATTGCAGGACGAGGCAAACTAACTAGAGCACGCTCTCAATGGGCAAAGTAGAGATAGTCAACGCACGTCTTTCTACCGCCGCCAAGTATGCAAATGCCAGACAACTCTTTAATCTCCAATGCCCTGAATTGCTCTCAGTGCTATACGAGAGCTCCCTCCGAAGAGCCATTTGCCTACAACCCTATTGTTACTGCGGCGCAATCGAAGCAGCGCGAAAGCTATACGCTCCCTTGCCGTATACGGCACAGCAGCAACCGTGTCTGCAGCGTGCTTAGCCTTTCAGCGTCATCGCCTCTTCAACATTCTCGGTGGCCTCGACGCACTCGTTCCACTGATGGACATTAAGCACTTCGGGCGGATTCAATCTCAATGTGCTAAGCAGTTCCTGATGAGCACTGCCTTCCACACCGTGTATACAGACCACGAAGGCGGCAATAGTTAGCGCGTGGGGCACGCCTAAAACCGCAAGAGCAACAACAACGAAGAAGAAGTAATGAGTATAGCAACAACAAAAAAAAAAAAAAAAGGGGGGGGGGGGGGGGTACTTGAGCATTACGTACATGAAGCACTAAGCGAAATGGAAAAGATACAGTCCTTGCCGTCCCCTTTTTTAATGGTGCTAAAACACAACATTGTAAAGCAAGGTCAATCGCGTTACCCACGCAGCCGTTCTCTGAATGGCAGGGTCAGCGGGGAACAAAGGGCGCTCGTTAATAATTCCCCATGTCATGCAACCAAACCGTTGGCGCTGCATTGTTTCCCGGCTGCCAAGGCACCTATAACTGGTGCAGCCCGAAACAATGCGGTGGCCTTTTTTACCGCTTCTCGAGCTGTGAGCGACTGGTTGGTGCACTAATTTGCATCGATGCATTCTAAGAACTGCACAAAAACGAGCCAAAAAGTCGCGCACGGCGCCGCCTGTTGTCAACCGAAAATAACCACCTCAGTTTCTTTAACCTTTTTCTTTGTTTTTTTTTTTTCATAGTGGCAAGCAACTGTACATAAGACCGGTATTTTAATAGCAAGTTCCGGTTTATAGAGTTTTTTTTTTTTTTTACTTTTATCGGTGCACGATCGCCTTTTTTTATTTTTTTGTTCTTTCTGTAAGAATAAGAATCCTGAACATTCAAATCAGACCCCTTCCCCTTGTGTCAGCGCAAAGAACAAAGTGCCAGGGCTCTTATATTACATGGCACCGTGGTAGCAGTATATAGTTTCTCATTGCATTCCAGCTACAGCTAAACGGGTAAGAGGATTACCGCTACGGTAGCGAAATTCACTTCCGTGACCTGTTTCCAAGTTACGAAGACTTCTGTCGCTTAAGAGGCTCATCTACATGAGAAATAAGTGCTGCGTACTGCGCGCCTATCTTCTGTAGAGTTGCTCGTACACTTCGCTTCATCCATAGGCGACGATATTAAAGAAACACGCGTTTAAAGAAATTGGTAGGTCTTCCAAGAGACTGTACATTCTCCACAATATCTGCAATTGCGATCCTGCACACATTTGAATCCCTCGTGGACTTTGCAATCCCCCGGTTTTCAAGTGCCAGAAGAGAGGCAGTGCTCGCAGCATGAGGGAAGAAATCCATGGAGAGCGCGCAGTGACTCGAGCATTCTCGACTTGGCCATTATCGATCGAGGAATTGATATTAAAACTCTCGGATACGTGTGAAAAGTGCTGCTTGTAGCGAGGTTGAGCAAGTGTAAACTTCTCTCTCTCGAAAAAGAAAAAGAAAATACAGGGCTCTTCTTTTCGGCTAAGTGGCTCCCAGTGCCTCTTTAATAGCGTGTTTCGTAATTCGTCTTTCCCGCACCGAATCCTACGATGCAACGAATCAAAAGCTATCTTTTGAAAACGAAGCGCTAATAACGCCTCATACTGAAATGTAGGATTTTTTTCCTTCATCTCGGTCGGTTATTGCATGTTCCGTGCGATCGAGAACGTTGTTGCCCGCAAAAAGCTTCAGCGGAAAACAAGCCAATAACAAATGTCCAGAGATTACGTTAAATGAGAGCTTTTGCGAACTTATGACGAGCAATGAAGTCATTCAGACCGCGCGTGCAGCTTGCTTAAGATAGCAGCAAAGCTATGTATATAGGTAATTTGCTGTTTAGCTGTGGCCCGAAATGATGGCAACGAGTGCAGGATTTCAAACGCGTGTAAATGACAAGGCTGGGGAGTAGCGACTACACAACGGAGTACCGTATACATAGTCTGTTCAGTGTACCAGGATTGTAGCTGAATGTAGGCGACGTCGCCTAGGTAATATGCCAACCGACCAGTAACTAATAACAACCAAAAAACAAATCAGAACGAACCGTGAGACACTCGTTTTCGCTACACATATACTATACGCCGGTGGCAACCAGGACACAAGTCGCTGTATGGCTGTCGCAGCGGCTAATGCGCCGTTGCCATTAGCAACGATAACAGCCGAATCTCGTTGCCCAAAACGACACCGTCTCGCAGGCAACACCGCTCTTCTTTCTTGGCGCATCGCGACACTGGGCGCCTCTGTGCTAATCCCATATGCGACAGGCATCACGCGCGGCACCGGTCATCAAGCGGACACCGCGCGGTCATCAACGAGCGTGCGCTCCAGATCTCGGCAGGCGCCATACAGGGCCTCTAATTGGGCCCCTCTGGGCCGCCGACTCCGCACAGAGGTGCGTATAAGGCGCACGTACAGGCTCCATGCAGCCACTTACTGTTCATGACGCGCGGCACGACCGGGATCGCGGCCATTATCGCGTCGAGGGGCCCTGCAGCGATACGGCGCCAAGGTAAACACTTTGGGCTCGAGACACGCTCCGGCGGGGCCTGCTGCCTCGTTGGCCACGGACAGGGGAGAACTGTCTGCGGCTCCGAACTGGCGAGCGAGGAAAAAACGCCTGAAGTGGACTGCATACACACGGCTCAGTTGGGTTCACGTCATGGGGACCAGGAGAGGCTGCCGAGTCCACTGATAACAGTGCATAGCGCTGCTGGGGACTTCGGCGAACAGGACACATTATTTTGTCGACAGATAGCTCCAGAAAGGAGGGGTATCTTTTCCTAAGTTTGTGTCCCGACAATGACCGGTAGCCAGAGGACGAAGCTACGGCAGCAAATAAAGGGCCGGGTTTCTGTCCACAGAGCAGAGAGTTGGGGCGGAGTGCCAGTAGTTTGGGGAGCAACAGCAAGACACTCTGCTACGCTAGTGACGGCAAAATCCAAACAAGCAAGCGGGTAATCGTTTTGACAATTTGAACAAGCGCGTTGCAGCAACAAAAGCGCTTCGCCACGTGCGGTATCTGCCGCTTTCTTTGGCATTGCTGAGTCCATAACACAACGCGCGGGAATCTGAAGTCATTGAACGTAAAAATGAAGCGAATACAGCTTGGTTTAGGGTTTATGAGGTTTAATGTCGCAAAGCGGCTGCTATGAGAGACACCGTAGTGGAGGGCTCCGGAAATTTCGACCACCTGGTGTTCTTTAACGTGCACTGACATCGCACAGCACACGGGCGCCTAGCTTTCCGCCTCCATCCCGCATGAAGCGAATATCGTTCAACATTCTGGGGCGTTTTTTTAACGACAGAAACCATATTACTGCCGAACAGCAGTTAGGATTTTCTATCTGTCTTGCGTTGTTTTTTCTTCTGATTTTGAGAATAGTCCGACCAAGTTCAACCTAACTGATGTTTGACCAGTGCAGTGGTTCCGATTCGATCTCCCGTTTTCAAATTCACTCCGTGTTGCTCCACGCTGCTGATGCTGACAATTCACGCGTAGCGCATGCGGTCAATCTTTTAAAGGTTGTTACACACGCAAGCACACACACGCGCAAAAAGATGCTACCTCTCCAAGGGGCTGACCGGTACCTCAAGAGGACGGAAGAAGATAGAAGGGACAGAAAAAGGAGAGGAGCCCCATCAAAGCCGCGCTCATTAATGGGCATTTCAACGTCGTCCATACGCTCAGCTCGTGGCAGCTACTTTAACTCATCCATCGGCCGCCGAAGCAGGAGGTCTATTAATCCCGCCGAGCGAACGGACCTCCGGCGGCGCTCGCGGGCTGTCGGAGATGGTGCGCGGAGATCGAAGAGCACCACCAGCCAGGGCATATGACGCCACCACCTCGTTCCCACAGCTGACCACACTTCCCCGAGCGTCCCGGCCAGGAGCTGTCGTGAGGGTGACAGCAATGCAGCAAGGGAGAAGCGGACCAGGGCGTGGGGCATGCAGGGGAAGAGGGGCACGATTTCATCCGTGAACAGCGCGGATCGCCGGCGCCGAACCTCTCGCCTTTCGTTTATGCTTCCACGTTCCATCGATGGCCCGCCGCGCTCTCCTCCGGGGTCATCAATTACGGATCGGGTTAATTGCGGGCGTTTAAAGAGAGGGGAAAGCGAAGAAGTAGGAAGGAAGGCCTTGGAGGGGAGGGGGGGGGGGGGCACTGCCGATGCAGCACAAAGAAAATGATAAAGCCCGGCGCTGAGATTGCGCGCGGGGCTGTACAAAAGCATTGTGCGCGGGTCGCACGCTTCGATGGCTCCGAACGTTGCGCGTGAGCGGTCCGTGGATGCCGCGGTGGCGAAGTTTGGTCGCGAACTCACGCTTCGGAGTTGGGAGTTTGCGTGAACGACGACAACAGAATGAATGCCCCGGATGCGCGAGTATACGGAAGCTGCATTATAGAGACGGAGAAGATCCCGGCGTTTGTTTGTTTCACCATTTTGTCGTGCAGCGCCCTCCAAGCACACTCGTGCGGAGGCCGTTAATGCCAAAAGTTGGGCGCACTTTTGTACACACTACGGTGGTACGCGTAATGATAAAAGCGTGTGCTTAATGACACGCGACGTGTGTGGTTTTATTCTACGCATCGCCAACGACGTAGAGCCCAGCGACGTCCTCGGAGACTAAGCTGACGCTTTTTTTTTTGTTCGCCTAATTATTTTAACTATTTGCAAAAACCTTATTTCACTGTATCATGCCGTTCCATCGCCGCGGTGAAACCATCAAATTTTCATCTAGAGTAGCATATCTGAAGGGCGATAGATGTAAATAAACTAAATCGGACTGCATTATCATCGGACTGTTCCTAGCATGGCCACGCGTGTTTCCCTTAACGGGACCGCGCGCAGTAGACAGAAGCGGCACAAACCAAAAATGAATGCTGAGAGGACACCAGCCTTCATTACAAAAGCAGTGAGTTCAGAACGTGGACTCTCACGACTGCAAGTGTTCCGCAGTTAGACATTGCATAGTGCTATGATTTTACACATGGGCGTCATCACAATCATTTATTTGGGTTTCGAAAGCCGGGTAGAGAACACAACGATAACTAGGCGGTCCATGAATGACGTCATCCTATTTGCATAGGCACGCCCGTGAAAATACGCCTAAATTCACGAGTACGCTGTGAACGTAAAGGTCATATCGGAAACACCTTGACTTCATATACTGTTTCTTTTTTTCTTTTTCTCAGCTATATACGCATGCAGCATAAACAGTTTCATGCATTGCAAGGTGCATGAGGTGAACTTCAACGCAACATTTTCTTAACTGCCTAGGTCTAACACAGCAATGCAGAATTACATTGCAAGAAAAAGGCAGGTAATCGCTCAAGCCAAGGAGCGACCAGTCACCGATTACCAAAGGCCCACGCGCACACACACAAAAAAAAAAATCATTCATTGAAATAAGACCAACTGTCGGCCTTGAATCGTCAGTAGCGAAAAGAAAAAGAAAGAATGAAAACCCATTGTATAGACGCCAATAGGGCAAGTCACGCAACGGCATTTTTTTTTTCTCTCGTTCTGTTCAACACGTCGGGATGACAAATGAAAAAGAAAAGAAAGGTAGAACCAAGAAAGATAGACCGGCTTTACCACGAACGGCTTGAGTATCAGACCGTTGCCTGACGCCTGGACATTGTCACCGACAAGTTGAAGCTCTCGGGAACTGCCTCAAGTGACTACCAAGTTGAAGAAGGCAGAGAGAGAGCGACAAAAACAAAAGCAGAGACAAAAGGTAAGGAGAAGAAGAGAATAAGGCTAGGAGACAAAATTGAGTGTTGCGAAAGAGAAACAAAATTTTGCTGGAAAAGCACCGAAAAAAAAAAAAAAGAAACAACGGTATCGACGTCCACTTGAGCGAAGAGAGAGGCTCCCCAAAAGCCTCGAACAATTCCGAGCCCTTCGCCAGTTGGAAAAGCCGAGAAGGCACGGCGAACGCTCAGCTCCACGGTGTAAGAATAATCTCAGCTCTGACAAGCTCGAGACAGAGAAGAAAGAGAACGGCCAATGTTCCTCAAAACAGACCTCCCCGTGTCGCTGTATTCTATTCGCCTGTACACCCCAGAGCACAGGAGAATCCGGGCGCGTTAAAATGCGCGTTTCTTTTGTTATTATTGCATTCCCGACCGATACTGCCACAACCACCGAACAGGATTTTAGGTTTTCAGGTATACATATTTACCTGGTGCCTCAGTTAAATGTAAGCAAGCTTTTAAAAACGTGCAGTGTCCCAGCCCAGTCAAACCAACTGAGGGTTCTTGAGAGTCGCCTGGCCTAGTCTGCCGTATTTCTTGTTCACCAAGGCTATTATTAGTACAGATTAATTAGCTAGCACTTCAATTATTGATCACAGGAACGTACAAAATGTGAACGCAAGTTGTAGATCATATGGAGAAAAAGCTAGCTGCAATTTTTACACTAAGGCACGGGTTACGTAGTTTAATTTTTTTTTTTTTTTTTTGCACGCTGTACAGGCAATATTCACTAAATCGAAGTCGCTAAGAACAAGCAGTAGCTCGCGGAACCGTTTGGTCTCTCTCTCTCTCTCTCTCTCTCTCTCTCTCTCTCTCTCTCTCTCTCTCTCTCTCTCTCTCTCTCTCTCTCTCTCTCTCTCTTTTGCGAGTGCTTTACCGGCACACGATAGGCGGAAGACAACGGATAGCGGCGAGGGAATGTCAAATCTTTCTGAAAACCATTCTCTCTCGCGCACCACACTGAATTTGCATTATACAGTACACACTACCGGTTGCAGTAAAGCAGTGATTGAGTACTGCAAAAGAAAAAAAAATAGGTGGCTCAGTATTGCGGGTCCGGTTCAGCGATGGCAGTACCAAATACAGACGCCCCAAACCAAACACCTGCAGTCGAAATCCAACAACAGTGCACTTTCCGCGATGATAACGAAAAAATCAGATTTAAAGTAACATGGCACAGAGATTAACACATCCTGTTGCTTGGTTGGTAGCCCACAGCATTGCTACCGCGCGTAAAGGAATAATTGAGCGCCTCAAAAATTAAGGTGTCCGTCGACGTATCAATTCGTGACCGCTGCCTTGAGCTGGCTTGCCACTCTAGGCATATGCTTGAAATCAAGAGCACACATTACGCAACACCCGTCAGATCAAAAGGACACCAGAGGCCAAGACAAGCTGCGTCGAGCTCTACGGCATAACAGAAACGGGCATTGATAGCGCTCTGAATCTGAGAATAGGGACCAGACACGTGACACCAGCTGCACGGAATAGAGAGCCGCGCATGACTGCGCGTATGCATGGGGTAATAGGGAAATCGGGGGGGGGGGGGGGGGGGGGGGGGCACTGTTGCGCCACTCTGCGACGAAATGAGAGCGGCCGCAAACACATTCCGCGGGTCGCACGCACGATTTCGGCGTCGCGGGGTCGATTTCCCAACGCTAGTCCCCGCGAATCGTGCTCCAATTAAGTCTCGGATTGATCGCGGCATTTCATGTTCGCAGCCCATGCGTGGCTGGAGGCGACTGCACCGCTCGAAGCGAACTCGCACGAGAAACTAATTTGTTGTCCGCGGGTATAGTTACACCGTCGTGCCCGCGGCTTATTTGCCCGACGACCTCGAGGCCTCAGAGAGCACGAGGATGGGGATTACACTATTACAGAGTATAACCACGCACCAATCGATGCGGAGAGTGCAAGGCCGGTGCGTTCGCTGAATCACTGTTTATCGTCCGCTGACCACAACAGTTCCTGCAACACAGGATAAAAGTACACACGCCTAATTGGAAATCACGAAATGACCTTGTTCTGGCACTACTTCTGTGTTTGCGGAAGCGCAACGCATGAAGTCTTGTGAAGGCCGATAAGGCTACACGTTGTGCACTGCCTGAAAAAAAAAAAAAAAAAAAAAGAAACAGCCACAGTACAGGCAAACTCATACCAGCCAGAAAAGAAGGTACGTACATAGGCTATACAACGCACAGTATACGAGCTTAAAAAGCGAGCGCATGCTATACACCTAACCAGTGCTTAAAGTTTGACTCCATCCGAGGGGGTTTCTGGTGATTCGAGCACACCTGAAAAGGGAAATAGAGAGGGAGAGAGAAAGAAAGCGACTGATGGCCTGCTTCGTTCATCATTTTGTACAAAGGGAAGAAATTACTATTCTCCCATCTTGGGTTTTAGAAAATATGGTTTGGTTTGGTTTGTGGGGTTTAAAGTCCCAAAGCGACTCAGGCTATGAGAGACGCCGTAGTGGAGAACTCCGGAGATTTGGACCACCTCGGTCTCTTTAACGTGCACTGACGTCGCACAGAACACGGGCGCCTTGCTTTTCGCCTCCATCGAAAAGTGGCCACCGAGGTCGGTATTCGATCCCCGCATCCTTAGGAACAGTTGTCGAGCGCCGTAACCACTGCGCCACTCCGGCGGGGTTATAAATATGTTAATGGTTATTATTGAAACTGTGAAATTGCGGAAGCAATAGAGAGAAAGGTTCTGGAAACCACTGACAAAAATAAACAAAGACTGGAACCTGCTCCGTATTCATGCAGTCCTTATACATTCGAAAGCTGGGGTCTCAGACCTCTCTTAAATTGCGGTGGGGGTGTCAGACCGCCTGGGACCCTCCTGACTTTAAGTCCTGCACCTAACTGCCAAAAAGTCGGCTCCACTGTCATACCTCACAAAAAACGAATTCCAAGAATAAACGAGAGAAGTTTACTCTTGTGAAATAATTATCAAATCCGTCGCAGAAACAGACGTCCACTTCGTCCCTACCGGAAACAGGCCCCTAGAGCGGCACAGAAATTCCTTACGTGACCTACATGCATGCAATCCTTTATCACTCCGCACGCCGCAGCTGCGCGCAATTATTTTTGGTTGCTTATTCGCTTCGCTCTGGGCGCTTACGTCGCATAACCCAGAGCCGCGCTTTTGTCCCGCAGGAACACGCACTCAAAGCGGCCACAGGAAGCAGCAGCGGCAAAAGCGCTCGCGTGACTCGCTTCGCTCAGCAGAAACCCAAACAGAAGCCACGCGTGCAGACTTGACGGATGGCGACCGGCGTCGACAATGCTTTCAATGGAGAGTCGCCCACGCGTCACGCACCGCGCTCTCCGCATGCACGTCGCAGGAATTTCTGGTCGGGGACTCGCCATTTCTACCTTCAAGTTCGCGGTGTATTTTGCACGCGCTGGCCACAGTGATTGTTGGCGCTAGAGTTAGCGATAGCTTGCTAGATGACACGGAATTCTATGCCTCGGGACCTCACCTTACGCCCATTAACAGAAGCAAACCAGAAGGAAAGTAACAGCCATAAACAGCTAAAAAGACGGAGCAACCAGTGGGGGAAGCACAATATTCTTCGTGGTAAGCTCAATCGTACGTAACCGTACGTTTTCCTAACCAATAGGCCGATCCTTAATATTTCTGTCATCATTTCTGTCCCAGCAGAAAATGCGAAAATAAGCACATTAACTGTAAAATGCGTATAAGACATTCCGCTGAGAGGAAACGTCTCAAAGTTAAACTCGAGTACAAATCCTGATTGAGCGAAAGGACATAGCGCAAAGCTTCAATAAATAAACGAGGCTACACCACAAAATGATTCACTCACGAGAAGAGGCAATGTTTGTGAACGGCCTTCTCATACACGTTTAGAAAACCAGCATAGCAGATTTTTTTTTTCTTTATGAATAAAAACTTGCCCCACAGATAGTCTTTTTCTTTATTTAGTGTCTGTAAATGAAGGCCAAGAAAAAAATGAGCAAAAATGGTTTTATCTTCCTTTTTTCGTTCTCCTTGCCCGCATGAAAACAATGACGCGTCATATAGACGGGCAGCTTTTTTCCTGGCAGCGTTGATAAGAACACAAAACGAGCCAGCGCTGCCTGTGAGTATGTAAGCTACAATGCCATTTACGGCTCGGAAACAAACGTAAACGGGGAAGAAACCGCTAGATAAAGTGTTAGGGGGAACCGAAATGGCGCAGGGTTTATGTGGCGTGCATTTTGCCGTGTTTATTGTCCGGGCGCTGGAAAAGGCAGGCGCGCCGGGAAAAAGGTCGAGGGGATAGAGGGAGAGCCAAGCCGTAAACAACACCAAGCCAATGTGGTGAGCGGCTAACGACGGATGCGATACCGCGGAGAACACAGCCACCGGCAACGGCGCTCTGGCAGAACTGCGATGACGAAAAAAGAAAAAAAAAAAAAAGTAGGGGGGGGGGGGGGGGGACGGTGCGTGACAGCGAAACAGCTGCCCAGCCAGAGACCCCGTCATCCAAGGCCACTGACTCTCTACAGGAGATACCAATATTATTATTATTATTATTATTATTATTATTATTATTATTATTATTATTATTATTGTTATTGTTATTGTTGTTGTTGTTGTTGTTGTTGTTGTTGTTAATACGTTGCGGAATGTGTAAGCAGGCGTATTGCCAGAGAAAGGGGAAGAGCCCCGCAGGGGTGGCGCAGTGGTTAGGCGCTCAACTACTGTGTCCTATGATGCGGGATCGAATCCCGGCCTCGGCGGCCGCCTTTCCATACAGTCAAAAAGCAAGGCGCCCGTGTGCTGTGCGATGTCAGTGCACGTTAAAGAGCCCCAGGTGGTCGAAATTTTCGGAGTAATCCACTATGGAGTCTCTCATAGCCTGAGTCGCTTTGGGACATTAAACCCCAAAAACCAAAACCAAACCGAAAGGGGAAGAGGGTCTCGAGGAAAGAACCAGGAACGCGCAGGGATAAAAAGGAAGACGCGAATGTCTCGCTCTGGGGGGGGGGGGGGGGGGGGGGGGGGGGCGCCAGAACCATCTATGTCATTGCTTAAGGAAGAATTGAGGTGGAAAAGGGGACCTATGGGGAGAGATATGCAAACAGAAATTCAGGCACGTGACGCCATGTCTACATGGCGCGCTTCAGAGGGACCACGTGGCTGCACTTTGAGGAACTGAACTACGTACGCGAGAATGGAAGCACAAATATATATATAAAATAAAAACGAGATCCGGTTTGCTGCTTTTGCTCTCCAACTCCCACGGACTTTATGAAGCTGGCCCTCAGGCGGGAAAATGCGCTGACACGGAGCGTAACGGCGTCCGTTCCTTCCGGCTGGTCAAAGCTCCGGGCAAAGAAAGGCACGAAATGCGCCGAAGCATTCAAGCGAATACCTAATGCGAATACTAGATGCAAACGGGCGTGCGTTCCACGTCTCCACGCTGCGTGCTCTCAAATTATTGCTTCCCTACACGCATATATGATGACGGACCGGGGTGAACAACGTTCCACTCGACAACGACTGAGATCCGTAGAAACCGCAACGCAAGCGGAGAGGGATCAAAATCTGGATAAAACTCAGTTTTTCATTCGCTTTCTTCCTCCCTATAAGCAGAATAAAAAATGGGCTTTGCATTATTCTTCCGGCTGGATACAGCAGCACTCAATCAAAACTGCGAGACGTCCGTTCTCTTTGTGTGGATTTTGAAATTGCGTATACTCTTCGTAATCAGATGAAGATATAGACGGCCTCTTTTTTTTTTTTTTTTTTTTCTTTTTTTTTTTTTTTTTGCTTTTCGTCGGACACGAGGAAACGGCTTCTCTTTCCGCAACGAGTGTTTACGCAGAAAACGCCATCAACGAATCGCATCTGTATAATAGCGCTGGCTGACTATATGTATCTGACACAGCGAATGCGCGCGCAGCTTGCGTATGATATGCCGGGGGATTGTGGCATGAGCGTCATTTGGAGCAGGGAGGATCCGATTAAGGGGCTCGGCTGTGGCAGCTCCCATTCAGAAAATCGTGTGGCTAAAACGAAAGAAACCAACTTCATGCATGAGAGAGAGAGAGAGATTTAAGTGCGGCCTGGGAAGTCGTGGGAAGGGTTTCTGCGCGCCTCAAGTTTGCGGAACAAGCCCCCTAACGACAGTGAGAAGCCACCTGCGCAAAACAAATGCAGGTGATTGCACGGGCTAGCGGAAACGGAAAACGAAGCATGAGAGTTTTCTTTTTTTTTTTTTGTTTTTTTTTTTTCCTCGTAACTACGCGCGATCAGTGTGAGCTTGGATATCGCACGCGGACACCTCTGGCACAGGATAAACAAATAGGTTTTGTTGTTTTGCGTAGTGATGTCCCTGAAGACCCCAGGTTTTCTTTTTATTGCGTGGTTTTCTTTTATTGGTTTTCTTTTTAGGCGTGCATGCATCGCCCGTACTTGTACTGTCTGCGCATACGTTCGCCCGGGACAGAAGCAAAGAAAAAGCAGAATTTGCTCGATCTGAACAGCGTATAACCTTAAATGACAACATCGGCTATCGGGCAATGGTAAAATTCAGCGCTCCAGATTATTTTTTTCTTTCTTTATTGATACTTGTAAGTCACGAGAACTTTCGAATGATTGCGAACGGCCGCTGCCAAAAGTTTGCACTGCTATAACTCACGAGGGTCTTTTACGGTCGGAAAAAAAAAAAAAATTGTTAGGGCTCGCAAATAAATAGTTTTTTTTTTCTTTTTTTCCAGCCTTCGAGCTCTTGAAACGAAGAAAAGAGGAGTCGGGAATCAAGTTTTCCGGACGATGCACTCTTGCAAGAGGCCGGCGCTATCAACGTGCCCTACCAAAATGCAAAGAAACCAGTTAGCGACCGGCTTAACTTCGGGAACCATCGAGAACAAGACGCCGCCATATTCGTGTTCGTGTATAAGCAAGAAATCGCAAAAAATAAACAAAGCTAAGCCGCTCCTCTAAGCTCACTTAATTCACTTGCTCGATTCAATCGTCGCCGTCTCTGATGAAGGCCATCTCTTCTTTTGTCGAGACAAGCACAACCATTTGTGAAGTGGAACCAACACGACCTGCACGGTTCTCCCTCAATTAAGACAAAGGACCGACCAGAAGACAGCGAGGCGAGGCGCGGACAAGGACGCAGAGGGCGAGAACTGAGCCGTCACTGCATTTTTCCGAAAGAAAAAAAAAGAAAAGAAAAAAAAAAAGTCCGTACATGTGGAAGAAGACAGCGCTGTTTCTGTAGCTGCTGCTGGTACGGGTCACACAATCACTAGCAGAGAGGCACGAGAGGCGTCGGGGCGTCTGACAACATCGCCAGCGCTACCGCACATACGGAAGAGGCGCGGTCGCGCACGCACTCAAAGCGGTAGCTGTTACGACCGTGCATCCGCATTTGCGCGCTCTATTGTTCGCCTGTGGGCATGGAAAAGTATTGTGAATATGTGGTGATGGTCCATTGGCTCTAAGTGAGCCTGTTTCCAGGAATCCTGTTTTGTAAGCCTGTTTTGCTTTGTGGACAACCTGCAAATGCCAAATTGACCCTGTCAAGAGAACGTCTGGAAAAACACAAAGAAACGTCCCCCTGCGGGAAATAGCAGGAAGTGCTTTCTTTTGTTCACCCTTCCAGTCGAGAAGGGCTATCCTCCAGTGATGAATGCCTCCTATCCAAAGGAGACGACAGAGTGACATGTCCGCTGACGTGCAGGACAAGAAAGGAGCATGACTCATACGGCCATTAAGTGATTTCCCGGGAATGCAGGAAAGATTTGCAATTGTCGAAAAGGGACCATGTTGGGAGCCCTATGCGGCGCCACGTGCACTCGGGTTTCTGAGAAGTAAAACCCCTTGTCAGAACCAGCCTGTGGTTTCTTTGCTGAAGAATAGAAATGTACCTCCTCTCCTCGCCGTTCCCAAGCTTTTCCCGCCAACAAGTGATCACGCCCAACGAATGAATGCCGGACCAGTCAGTGCTTCAGACCATCAGTGCAGTGATGTGTTCGATTGGATGCCGATACCTGAGGGGCGTGCCCTGGATTTGGTTGGTCAGCATCTTCAGAGAGGGGCTGGACATAGGGGGTTTTTAAGGACGCTGCAGAGCACGAAATGTCGCTCTGAGCCCTGGGTAAACGGCTCATCCAGTCGCTTCTCGCTATGAACCCTTAACGCTTGCCATTTTGCTGATGTACCCTTCTTTTTCGTGTAAATATTGTAAATACGTTTTCTCAAAGTGCCAGTAAACCTGCTTGTACATATTTTACCAACTTCGAAGATTCAGTCCTTCTTCAACCCGGAGTCTCTGCACGCTACCAAGTGAAAGCCGGGTCGCCATAGCCCCAGCGTCACGACAACTGGTGGCAGCGGTGGGGTCTGAATCTACAAGCCACGACAACTGGTGCCCAGCGTTGGGATCTGAATCTACAAGCCACAACATCTGGTGATCGGAGGTGGCATCTCAAGCAACAAGCAGGAGCAACAATCGGCCAACAAGAGAGCAGCTCGGAACATCGATCGCATGTGTGGGTGAGTGCTTGGCTTTTCTTCTGATGTGGACCAGGTTCTAGAACAGGGTTAGATTTTAGAACTGGTAAAAAGTGTTGAAACGCCTTTAGGTTTGGTAGTTTGCACTGTTGTTTTGGAAGTAGCCGACACTCGGAGCGATCATGGACCTACAAAAGCTGCAGAAACCGGAACTGTTGCAATTGTGTGAGGAATTGGGAATTGATACAAGTGGTTTGGCACGAAAACCTTTGATTATAAAGGCAATCACAGATTTGGGAGCCGATGATGAGGAGCTCAGTGAAGCATGGAACCTCATCGCCCAAAAAAAGGAGGAGCAGCTCAGACAGCAGAAAGAGCGGGAAAAAGAGGAAAAGAGGCGTGAGCGTGAACTTGAGAGAGAAAAAGAGGAAAGGGAGCGCGAACGTCAGAGGGAAAAAGAGGAAAGGGAGCGCGAACGTCAGAGGGAAAAAGAGGAAAGGGAGCGCGAACGTCAGAGGGAAAAAGAGGAAAGGGAGCGTGAACTTGAGAGGGAAAAAGAGGAAAGGGAGCACGAACGTGAGAAGCTTGAGAGAGAAGCAAAAAAGCGGGAGCTAGAAATTGAGCTCCGGAAATTAGAAGTAGAGTTGAGCAAGAGGTCGGGCAATTGTCCCCAGCTAGCGGTACCTCTTCTCAACAAGGAGGCAGATTTCAAGATGTCAAAGTACATGCAGCCATATGTGATATCAGGGGATATCGGTCTGTATCTGGGTAACTTTGAGCGAACTTGCGAAGAACTGTCCTTCCAGCGAGACACGTGGTCTCAGAGATTATTGACGGTTCTGCCCTGCGAGGCAGCGGAGGTTGTCGCGCGGCTAAACAAGGAGGACGCGGACAACTACGAGAAGGTCAAAGCTTGCCTTCTGATTTTCGGAGACAGAGATGTGCAGGCCTTAACACGTTCAAAGGCGCGAGAACTAGCTACACTGCTCATTTCAGAAAAATCAACAGCGGAGGAAACGGCAGTTAAAACAGTGGTAAATGCGGAAAATAGCGGGCCAGAAAACTTTGAGAGCGAGGCATCTCAGATAAGTCAACATGAAAGTGAGCTTGATAAGACACGGAATGAGGACGTTCTTGAAAGTAACCTCTTGCCGCCAGTGTCTAGTAATCTCACGAGACTTTTAAGTGGAACCCGAGAGGACTTAGCTATGGAGCAAGCCAATGATCCCAAGAATAAGCTCGAAGTACAGTGGGAAGGACCTGCTAAAGTCGTTGCAGAGCTTTCTGACACTAACTACGCAGTGAAAATCCCCGATAGGCGTAAAGCAGTGCGCATTTATCATTGCAATCTTATGAAGCCTTATGTGCAGAAGGAAGCCGTGGTAAATCTAACGTTAAACCTTCCCGAGGAGATGGGGGATAACTTGATTTGCCTCAGCGGAAAAGGAAGCAACGCTCAGGAGCTTCACAAAAAGACGGAGCAGAGAGGAGAACTAAAGAAATCCCAGCTGTCCGATCTGGGCGAGCTAATAACAGAGTTTGAGGCCTGCTTCGTGGACAGGCCAGGCAGAACTGATTTGACTGAGCACGATATTGAGCTGACTTCAGACGTGCCAGTGCGATCAAGGTGCTACCGATTTTCTCCAAGGCAAAGAGAAATTCTGGATAGGGAAGTAACTCGCATGCTGGAATTGGGAGTAATAAAACCCTCGGAAAGCGATTATGCTTCGCCTATGATCTTAGTAGAAGCTCCAGGTAAAGACCCTAGGCCGGTGGTAGACTACCGAAAGCTAAATTCTCTCACCAGGGATCAAGTGTATCCTATTCCGAATATTGAGGAGAGAGTAGAACAGGTCAGTAGAGCGGCATATGTGACTACGCTGGACCTTACTCGAGGATACTGGCAAGTACCGCTCACTGAACGCGCCAGCAGATACGCGGCTTTCGTCACTCCGACGGGCAGCTACCAGCCAACAATGATGAGTTTCGGGCTCAAAAATACTCCATTTTGTTTTTCCCGACTCATGGATAGGATTTTAAAGGGGTGTGAAACATTCGCGGTGCCTTATTTAGACGACATTGCGGTTTTTTCCGACTCATGGGCGGACCATATGGTACATCTAAGAGCTGTACTGAGCCTTTTGCGTCAAGCTGGACTAACCGTAAAGGCCGAGAAATGTTGCCTGGCAAGGGCGACCGTGGACTACTTGGGTCACAATGTAGGTCAAGGTTTCAGGAAACCCAGCGAGATTAAGATTTCTGCGGTAGCAGACTACCCGCGGCCGAGCACGAAGACGGAAATTCGAGCATTCCTGGGTCTGACGGGATACTACAATCACTACATCCCTAACTATTCAGCTTTGGCTAACCCTCTGACCGACGCTCTCCGCAAGACAGAACCGACAAATGTAGTCTGGGACGAACAAAAGGAAGCCTCCTTCGTAAACCTGAAGGCTGTGCTGATTAGCCGTCCGGTATTGCGAGCTCCAGACTATGACCGAGAATTCACGGTCCAGTGTGATGCCAGTGATCGAGGGCTAGGTGCTGTTCTCTGCCAGAGAGATGACGACGGTAATGAGCACCCCGTGCTCTACTTGAGCAGAAAACTGAGTTCTAGAGAGAGGGCTTATTGCGCGTCAGAGAAAGAGTGCGCTTGCATTGTATGGGCCATTCAAAAATTGCAGTGCTATCTTGGAGGGGCCAAATTCACCGTAGAGACGGACCATTGTCCCCTAGCTTGGCTGCAAACTGCGACATCGAAGAACAGTCGCCTTCTTAGGTGGAGCTTGATTTTACAGCAGTACAATTTTGAAATAAGATACAAAAAAGGGAAGTTAAATGGGAATGCGGACGCGCTTAGCCGCTCTTTCTAAGCGGTCCGAGATGTTCCTCACCATGTATCGAAATTGATAATCAGGTTTTTTTTTTTTTTCCGTGCGCTTGTATATGTGTGACTATGTAAAGCAGCACGTTTGGTTTTCTAGGAATACGTGGGTCCTGAACGTCTTGAGAGTGGGCTTTTCTCGAACAACAATGGCAGTTTTCTTTTAACCTGGTCTCTTCAGACGGGAGCCGAGTGCTTGTTTAGACATGTGGTTGAGTTTCAGACAGCTCGAGCAATTTGGCCTACAACAATCAAGACAACGCGACAAGCAACAGCGAGCTTCAAGCGTTCACGTGCAGGCCATTAAGTCGTCTCTTCATGCAGCAGCGGCGACTGCTGCCCTCCGTGACTCTTCTGGCGGGGGAGGAGGCTGTTACGACCGTGCATCCGCATTTGCGCGCTCTATTGTTCGCCTGTGGGCATGGAAAAGTATTGTGAATATGTGGTGATGGTCCATTGGCTCTAAGTGAGCCTGTTTCCAGGAATCCTGTTTTGTAAGCCTGTTTTGCTTTGTGGACAACCTGCAAATGCCAAATTGACCCTGTCAAGAGAACGTCTGGAAAAACACAAAGAAACGTCCCCCTGCGGGAAATAGCAGGAAGTGCTTTCTTTTGTTCACCCTTCCAGTCGAGAAGGGCTATCCTCCAGTGATGAATGCCTCCTATCCAAAGGAGACGACAGAGTGACATGTCCGCTGACGTGCAGGACAAGAAAGGAGCATGACTCATACGGCCATTAAGTGATTTCCCGGGAATGCAGGAAAGATTTGCAATTGTCGAAAAGGGACCATGTTGGGAGCCCTATGCGGCGCCACGTGCACTCGGGTTTCTGAGAAGTAAAACCCCTTGTCAGAACCAGCCTGTGGTTTCTTTGCTGAAGAATAGAAATGTACCTCCTCTCCTCGCCGTTCCCAAGCTTTTCCCGCCAACAAGTGATCACGCCCAACGAATGAATGCCGGACCAGTCAGTGCTTCAGACCATCAGTGCAGTGATGTGTTCGATTGGATGCCGATACCTGAGGGGCGTGCCCTGGATTTGGTTGGTCAGCATCTTCAGAGAGGGGCTGGACATAGGGGGTTTTTAAGGACGCTGCAGAGCACGAAATGTCGCTCTGAGCCCTGGGTAAACGGCTCATCCAGTCGCTTCTCGCTATGAACCCTTAACGCTTGCCATTTTGCTGATGTACCCTTCTTTTTCGTGTAAATATTGTAAATACGTTTTCTCAAAGTGCCAGTAAACCTGCTTGTACATATTTTACCAACTTCGAAGATTCAGTCCTTCTTCAACCCGGAGTCTCTGCACGCTACCAAGTGAAAGCCGGGTCGCCATAGCCCCAGCGTCACGACATAGCCGCCTAAGGACCCGAGGGAACAATTAGGGACTATCGCCCTCCTCTCCCACCGCAACCTTCACACACGCACAGGGGGCGCACACCAGCACCAAACAGAAGAGAGGGGGTGGACGCAGGAGCAGCAGCAGCAGCAGCGGCAGCCTTGATAAGCGGAAGACGCCGCGTCTTCGGGCCTCGCCTCGGGGCGAGAGCCGCAGTGCGTGGGGCCGCCTCGGCGGCGCCACTTGTTTCGCGCGCGGCGTCGTGCCTTCACCCGGAGATGCTTCTGCTTTAATTCCGCGCATGCGACTGTTGCGTGCCCTGCGCGTGTTCTGTGTATGGATGTGTGGATAAATGAGTAAGATAAATAGATTGTAGCGGGAAGGGGAACGAGAGAGAGAGAGCTCGCGTGCGTGCATTAGTGTGAGCGCATACTGAACGCTGCTGCAAAGGCGCGCATGTCGGCGTGCTGGCGCGTCGGTCTCCTTTCCATGAAAACACCCCGAGAGGAGAAGGGAGGCAGAGCGGTGTACACAGCCAGAAGTGATACAGAGTCTCGAAACCGTGTTGGGAATATGCGAGCGTGCTCGGAACCATCTGTGCATGATTTGAGGCGGCTGCCGGAGCAGGGACCAGAGGTTCCTTGTTGTGGCCGAGCGCTAGATACAGATGTGGGAACACGTGTCTGGGACATGGGATCAATAGCGAGCAGCCTGGAGCGTAATTAGGACTAGTGTTCACCCTCCTCCCACGATGCGCAAGCAAAGGGTGGCGTGCGACGAACGCAACAAGAATAAAAGGCCGAGTGATCGGCAAAGGGCTCTGACAAGAATAAGGAATTCCGAGGAACAAGGCTGCATTAGCGCGAGGGAAATTGGCAAGTCTTTCCGGCTGAGATTCTACTGCGAACGTAGGTGCTGACGAGCTCTTAGTCCTCCACTGCCATGTGCGACGCGCCGTAAGGAGTACCTTCAAGAAACAGGGCTAACTACTGAACTGGTATTTTAGTCTGCGGGAGAAGCCTAAGTCGCCACTCCAGAATGATTGCACGTTGCTTAGAGATTCAGGCTGGTTCGGTCAGTATTACTTACAAGGAAATAAGTCAATAAGGCTCGTTTTACAGCTGAAAACCACCAAGTGATTAGCTACGAAGCTGCATGAGCGCGCAGCCAAAATGAAATTTAACATCCCCAAGTTTGTGACAGACACGCTCTGACGCAGGGTGGAGAATCCTGCACGTCTTTCTCTCTCTCTCCCTCTGATCCGCAAATAGAAGGTCGTTCTAACATTCCTGTTGCGCTGGCACAGGATTCATCAGGTTAAGAATACTTCATATCGGTCACAGCAAAGGTTTCGTCGTGTGCTGATCGACACTTGCTTGAGCGATTTCTCTCTCTCTCTCGCTCTTTCTTTTTTTCTTTTTTTTTTTTTTTTTTGCTATCCGTGGCCATCCAAGCGGCCGGAAAAAAAAGAAAAGTAAATATTCTAACAACCCCAAGCACGACCTGCGTAGCATGCCGACGCAGTGGCAGCGCGCCGAATGAGTTCGATCTGCGTCAGCCACTGGCAAATTGCACTCCCGACTCCATGCCGTGCGTACAGGCGAAAGTGCGTCCGACCTAATCCAATTTACACGCCGTGCCGCTGCTGCAAAAGCCGCGTACACACTGCACGCAGAGAGCCACACAACTGCCTTCTATCTGTGCGTGCCTGTTTGCGAACGCCCGGCACGCTCGGGTCGGACATCGCTTTAATGGCTGCATCTCTACACTCACACACCCCGGCGGTTAGACATGTTGACTTCGGCGCCTTTCGCGCTGAGCTCCACAAGCGCACCTTCTTTTCCTTTCACCGTGGTCCCCTCAAAGCATGCACCTTTTGCTCTGTATACAAGCAAGCCTGATTCGTCCAATCAGTGTGCTGCATTGCGGTCTCCATTGCCTCAAGCAGACCTCGGAGCCGTCAATGACAAGGATATACGCGTAATTGGGAAGCTTCGTGCGCTGAAAGTTCCTGTATGCATTACATCAGCAGCCGTAGCGCCGCAGAACTTAGCGTGGGGATCGGAAGAAACATTTTTTCAGCAGACCATGAGGCGGTCGAAGCCGACGGCCTTCGCACAATCTTAAGTCAGCGGGGTTTCATGTCTGCCGAAGCCAAAACTGCGAGACTGCCTTTAGGGAGCCCAAAGCTGAGCAAGGCTACGAGATAAGTACCGTACTCCTTCAGTTGCCCAAAGAATCGCATTCGATTCCGTCGATTCCGGTTCCGCGCCAGGCGTTCTTGCGCCATCCCGCTGTGTGCAATGTCTATGTTCTATATTTTTCCCTTCCCGGATACTACCATATGCTATAGTCTGCAAGCTGCCGGTAACAAAGGGAATCATCAGAAATGGGAGAGAGAGAGAGAGAGAGAGAGAGAGAGAGAGAGAAATATATTAATGATAGCAGGCACGTATCGCTTCTAACGCAACAGTTAATTGAGTAAATATGTTTTCCACAGCACTGTCGCAGCATACTAAATTTCTCACTTGGACAGGTAAACTTGGAAGTATTAGGTACAATGACCAGAGCTAGAAGCTGCAGCTGCTGCGTTATACTGTCAATGAAACCTAAGTTAGAATTGATTAATGCCTAAGTTAGAAGCTCGCTCTGACAAACATAAAGAGCCCATATTTCTGGACGATTACGGACAAAGCAGCCATTTTGAACTAGCAAGCATTTCACGGCCCTTAAGCTTGTTAAAAAAAAAAAAGAAAGAAAGAAGGAAGCAAATCTTCTTTACCTTCCCCACAGGCAATAATAAGTGCACGAGAAGCGACACTGCGTTGCAGTAAAGTGTGAGCTTTTCTTTTTTCTTCTTCTTCATTTTTTTTTTTTTTTTTTCATAAGAGGCCTACTTGACCTGTAGCCATAACACTTATCGTCTGGAACGGTCGCGGCTGGCTACTATCACCCTTCAACTGTCTCAAGAAGCGTTTCCTCGCATATTCCATACCGTTCTAAAAATTCGGAGGTGCTTGGAAAACTCAATATTCCACACCGTTCTAAAGATTCGCTGGTGCTTGGAAATCTCAGCACTGAAAACGAGTGACGTCACGAGATCCGTTCGGTCCATATACAGAGCTGCATTAAACTGACCGGCGTGCGATGCTATACAGTGTGGGCGCACAGTTTGTGCGTGATTTGCGGCTCCACAGCTCACGAGCAGTGTCCTTGAAAAGCTGAGCAATGCGTTTAGACGCGGCCTTCTATGCTTCACGTGGTCTCACACAACCCTCGCGTGACCTTTGCGTTCATCCGAGAACGTCGAACATTGGAACAGGACCAAGAAGCCCGCAGCTATAGGACGAGGCAGTGTTACACGACCGGCCATTACAGATAAGCCCCGCATAAAAACCTCCTCCTCGGAGTGCGTGCCTTCCCACGCAAATCGTTGTTGTCCCCCCGCGGCGCGGCTTCGGCGTTCGACATTGGGATCAACGAGACGGCTGGCTTCGCAGCTGCTGCTGCACACGCGCGAGCAAGAAGAATGAACTGTAGCCGAGACATGCAAATGCCGCCTCGGCCGCCAGGCGCTAAGTGCATTGTAAACAGTTATAGAGCGACGCCCACGAGTTTTACACGACCAGCGTTTGCGCGCCTATTACCCGGCCCCTTTATCGCGGCCCGGGAAATAAATGCGCCTCTCGACACGTTGGCCGATAAAATTATATGGCCCGTACGCACGTTCGGACTTGTAGCACTGCGGCATGTCGCAGAATTGGCCCTTGAACAATATCAAACAACGATGAATAATGTATCACCATGTGCGTGCGGGTGTGTGAACGATGTCGGCAACCCTAATAACATCTGAGGTCGAGCCCCGAGCGCTCGAAGCGCGTTTTCTCGACTTCGCATCTCCACTTCTGCAACTCTGAAAAAAAAAAAAAGAAAAGAAAAAAAAAAGAAAAGAGAGAGAGAGAGAGAGCTATTTCGAATTCTAAATGTCCTGGTCTGAAACATTTACCCCGATGAAGTAAATAATGATTTGGTTTGTAGGGTTTAGCGTCCCAAAAACGACTCGGGCTATGATAGAAGTCGTAGTGAAGGGCTCCGGACATTTCGACCACTGCAATCGCACAGCATGAGGGCGCGGCCGCCTTACTTTTCATCTCCATCGAAAAGCGACCGCCGCGACCGCGATGAAGTAATACAAAAAATATCGGGACATATAAGCAGCGTTGAAGTTTTCAAAATTACTCGAAGAGCATAGGACGCTAAATGTACCTGAATCGCCAAACTCCCTTGCAGCATTTGACTTGTTCCGAGTTAGCGCGCAAGCCGGTGCATGTGCGTTTGCGTAATCCTCGATCGTAGCAAGTTCGAAGGCGCCGAGAATACGTTTAGGTTTACGTAAATCGCATCGTACAAGAGCATAACAGTACTGGAATGTTCCCCTTAAGTTACAGGCACCTTAGCTCAAGGAGGTTATAAGGAGAAGATGAGTCCGTCAAAGCCCTCCGAGGAAGCAAAGCAAACAGGGAGTACTGCCTGAAAGGTAGCCGAAACAAGAAAGCCTTCCAAGAAGCACTCTATTAGCCGCAAGAAGAGACCTTGCAGCCAAGGCACCAAAAAAACCCCCCAAACTCTTCAAGAAAGGGAGAGACGGGGAGGAGATAACAGATATGACAAGCGTTCCAGCAGGAGTATGAGGCACGTTTGTACAAAACCTGTCAGCATTTTCGCCGGGATGGCAAAAAAATACGTCTTCACGTAGCGCGGAAGGTTTACACGCGGGCAACCACCTCGGAGACGGTGGTGCTGTGCAGCATGTCCGTAGGTGAGACGACGCGAGACGGCGACTCGCTCTAAAGATAGAAGAGTCTCCGTACGGGGACGGCGCCGGGTCTCCGCTCTTTCCAGGGGCCGTCAAGTCGCGAAACCTTATCCGCCTGCGGAACAAACCAGGCATCTTGCACTCTCCCTCAGCCGCTCGCATTCTCGTTTTCTTTCAACTTCCTCGCCGCTGACTCCCCGACCTCGGGGTGAAAAACGGTTCCTTGAAAACGACCACGCGTGGATGAGACAGATTCCGATGTCGAGACACCGAGACACCTCCGACCATCTCGCGGCTTACGTACAGTCAGACAGCCAGACCGGAGATGAATAAGGGAAAGGGGTAGGGCGGGGAGATGCGAGACGGCACATTCAATAGAGAAGACGAGAAGCTTGGAGTGGTATTTGCTATTCTAAAGGATGTATATCCCTGCAGTGGACTGAACTATTTCCCCCCCCCCTTTTTTTTTTTCATTGTGTTGTACGCCAGCTCGCTTTGAGCAGCAGGATACAAGAGGGGAGAGTTGAGTCCGAAAGATAAACAAAGCGATTCTTTTGCCGGAATGCAAAGAAAGAACGGCGTCCCTTTCCCCCTGTAATCACGACGACCGCAGTGAGAAGAAAAATCGTGGAGCACCATCATTCAGGTCCCGCCGCCATGCGATTCCGCGCGATGCTTCCATACAAGGCGGATCCCGAGGAACAATGGAAGAAGCGTGACAAGGGCAGCGAGCTCGCCCCAGTGAAAAGCGGTCAAGGGGCGGGGAAGAGCATTCCACCCCCAAAACCCACCATTAGCATTAGCATTTAGAGAAGGCGACCCAGGGAACCTCCGGGTCTGAAAATGGCCCCGCTGAAACGTCGACAAGGGGTTACTGTGCCTAAGCAGCCTTTGAAAAGCAACTTCGTCGAAAAAAAAAGTACATCAAGGTTACAACATTACATACGCTCCGCTTGTCCTTATGTTGTACATGGTTTACATGTAGGCATAGACCCCAACTACACGTTAGGCTTGACTCGTGACAATGATGCTAGCACAATAACGTGTTCCATTAAGTCTGATAATTAGTCTCATGGCGTCCGAGTAAATGTACGAAACGTATGGTGATGAGAACTGTACACCACGTGCGACTGCCACACAAAGGAGTCAGTCGGAACAAACGAATAACAGTACCTCGAGGAGGCCACGGGTGTACCTGTTGTTTTCTACTATGATTTATCATTTGCGTGAACTTTGTCTGAAAAACTACGCGCTCTTTCTTTTGAATGCAACTTTCTCCTGTTAAGGGCTCCACGAAGAAGAGCTAACACAGGCAGGTGAAAGGTAAGAAAATAGAAAGCATGACTTATTGGACGCGTTGTTTATCCTAGCCTCACTCGACTCTCACAGTCAGGGGGTTTACATGAGACCGACAAAGTCGGGTCGGGGAGGCCTGTCGGGCTAAAAACCGGCTATCGGGCTCATGTATACGCTAGGGGGTCGAGCTAAAGGACCGGCGGGTCGGGTCCCGCCAGCCCGACTGCAGGGGGTGGGTTGGCTCGACCCTGCCCGATGGCCGAGGGGCATGTATACTCTGACGCGTCGGGCAGGCACCTCCTCTCTTGCCTCCTTGCTGGTCGGGGACGGGACCGTGAGCTGTTCGTCTGAGCATTCCTCCTTTTCCTCCTCTCCTGCCTGCGCCTGGTTCTCTTGCTCGACGCACGGTGTAGCAGCGATCTTTGCCCGATAGAAACGAGCTCATGTAAACCCGGACGGGTCGGGCTGGCTCAGCTCGACAACCGGCTCCCCCCTACCCGACCCGCTTGCGTCGGGCTCATGTATACAAGGCTACAGTTTATCGTTGGACGGCCCGCAGCGCTCAGGTGAAGCGTGGCAAAGCCCGCGCTCAGAGGCTGCATGGGCGAGCCGCGTCGGGGCTTCAGACAAGCTAGAAACGCAAAAACGCACAGCAAGAAAAGACAAAGTACGGTAGTGTTCAGAAGTGACAAATTAAAAAAGAAAAAGAAACCTGCTGCTCCGCCTCGCCCCCTCGGCGCAGACAAGAAGCGAGAGAAGGAAAGGAGAGATAGTGGGAAATAGATAGAGAGGGAAAGAGAAGCTGAGTCTCGAGACGTTTCCCACCGCGGGGCCGAAGCGAAGACAGGCTGTGGAAGCGGTCGTTTCCGTTCCGCATTGTCTGCCGGCGGCAGCCGTAATGGGGTCGTAGGGCACGCTTGAGATCCGTTCACCTCCGGCGGCGAGCCGCTAACGGATTCGGCCGGGCCACGCCGCGCTGACGTAACCCCGAGGGACCGCCGCGGTGCTAATCAAAGGACCAGATGCACGGTCAGGTTGGGAGCCACAAACACGACCCTCCCAGTTCTCAGTAACAAAGATCTTGGATTCAGAGAGGAGGATGCCGAGAAAGAATGGAACCACGTAGTAGTGACACGCGTTGGGCGGTAAGAGTGAAAGGGAAGAGAGATAAAAGAGAAGACCGATAAGAAGAAAAAAATGTTCGCGAAAAAAACAGCGACTAAAAACGGAAAAAAGACAGGAAGAATGAAACAAAAAAGAAAAGGGAGAAGAAGCCGGTAAAGAAACTGTAATATACCGAGTGAAATCCCTGTGCCCTTACGTACACTGCCTCACATTGGATCCTAAATCCTCGTAAACAGCTGAAACAACCATTGCGAATCAACCTTGAGTTGACCTTCTATTTATTGTTGCAGTGTACGACCTCGCAGTATACCTACTGTAAGTACCGAAGAGGTTTATATGGTTCGACTAAAGTTCTTGCGTGTGCAGCGTAGTAATGCTGCAGTGTTGATGAAGATTACACGGCTCGTCAATCAGCATTACGGTTACAAAAAAGAAAAGCAAAAAGAAGTAGACAGAGCTTTGGTGAAATGATCAGAAAGATGGCTTGGTGAAATAAGAAAAATAAAGATCTCGCCTTATAATTGCAGACCGTAGTGTACAGATGGAAGACGTCGCGGGAAGAAGGAAGAAATAACTTCGCTCTTCGTCGTCGTCTCCCGTGAACTGTTAGTTCTGCTTGGAGCACGTAACGCCCTCTAAGGTTCATTCGCAGTCAGACAAAGGAGGACGTGGACCTCTTCATAATTAAAAGTTGATTAAAATGCAAAAAACCTTCAAGATTCCACTTGCGCTCTGTTGAAAAAGAAAAGAGGACGGCAATGGGAAGCAGCAGCAGCAGAACGGTGGTATAATTAAATTACTAACGTTTAATTGCCGCCACAATTCCTTCCGTTGTTCCCATAGCCGGAATAAGTAATGACAGTGATCAACAGCGAGAAAAGAGCACAGTTAAGCGAAAGTTGAAATTAACTTCGTTATCTTGAGACGATGCGCTTCAAGCAGGAGAAAAAAAAAAAAAATTCCAGCAAGGCCCCGTGGGCCGTGACGGTAGAAAACAAAAATGACTACGCAAGAAGAGAGCAAACTAAGTTAGCAGGGCTGCTTCCAATTTGGAGGAAAGCTTCAATGTGCGCTTCCGTAGAAATTTGCTTCTATATCAGTATCAGAGAAAAACCGAAAATACAATATACGCAAAACAAAAGCACAGTATTGCTTCACAAAGCGGCTGTGGGCCGTCGTGACAAAACCAGCCAAATAATAATAAAATAAAAACAGAAAGTGCCCACAACGATGAAACCAAGAGGGAAAAATCAAATTGAATGGCGAATCCGCTGGATGCCCGGGCTGTTTGATTGGCCTAATCAAACATGGAGCGCATTCCAACCCTCAACCGCTCGCTGCCGTCGCCACCGCCTACGACCAACATCTCGACCTGAGCGTTTGCACTTTGCGACCGGGAGGCGATCAAGACAGCGCGTAAGGCGACGAAACATCGCGCGCTATGCTTCGATCCCTCCCTCGGAGTAAAAAAAAAAAAAAAAAAAAAAAGAGAGAGAGAAAAGAAAAGAAGACGGAGATGCACCCTGGAGGAGGAAGGAAAAAACGGCCCGGCCAAGAATGCGACCCGCAAGCAAAGCCATCAAACCCATGTTTGCGTTCGCGCAGCTTCAAGTTCGCCACAATCAAGATGCCAACTTCGATTCGCTTTCCCGAAAGAAGGGACCTCCAGAGTGGCCGACCTGGCCCATTCTTTTATCTCTCACTACCAGGTTGAAAAGTGTGTGCTAATAGCGCAAACGAACGCAGAACCCAAAAACACGCAGGAAAGTTCCAGCAGAAAAACCCCGTGCGTCGCTAGCGTCTGAGTGAAAGGCGTGGCTCACGACGCTAGCCCAGAATGAAAAGCCCGTCCAGCATTGCGGGACTAAGCCTGCCGCTCGCGCGTCCAATTGAATGAGAGCGCCAAAGCGGATCGGTCGCGCCTGATAAAAACGGGGAGACGTCTTCGGTTCTCCCTCCGTTGCTCTCTTTCTTTGTTCCTCCTTACCGTTGGCTCCCAAGGCGAATGAATGAATGAATGAAAAACTTTATTTACACAAAGGGAATTCTCCCGGCGTTGGTGGGGCCCTCAGTCCAGGGCCCCAGTGGCCTTTGCCGTCCTGCGCGCTCTGTCAATCAGCTTGAGCTGGTCGTCAGGCGTCGAGCAGGACAGCGCAGCCTCCCACTGCTCCGGTGTTGGTGTGGTGTTCCACGCCTGGGGAGCAAGCTCGCCCCCGCAACGACGCACGACCGTCCTTCGGATACAACGACCAGCGACGCCTACCAGAAAGACCACACAACGAATGACAGACAGCGCTAGCGCAGACTAAAAAGCACGGGACTCGAACAGATCAGGCGGAAGAAAAAAACACAAAGTAACAATAAACGATGTTACTCGGCCATGTCGATCCTGAAGGCAACACGCGTCCCTCACAGGCACCGCGTCAGTCTTGTCAAGTTCGTGACGTCCTCGCGTACTTTTTCCTCGACTTCGAGCAGGCTCCCAGGGAGCTGCGAAAACCTTCAAAACAGATAAAAAACCATCTCGTCCGCTCCACTTCGAGGCGACCGCTGCTGCCAGGAGGTCTAGCAGCGAGCGAGCGAACGAAAGGAAAGCTCAGTCGTCTCGCTATCGCGTTCCGAAGTCCACAGCCGATTCCTGTGCCACTCCGGGGGCAAAGCAAACGTTCTTTACAGGAGCGGGGAAGAATTTGGAGAAAGTTGGAGGGGAATGAGCGCCGATCTGAGGAGCAGCGGTCGTCCTTTGTTGTCAGTCTTCGTTCCAGCCTGATAGCGCAATAAAACGTGTTACAGCGCCCAGTCGCGGCAAAACACATGGAAAGGCAAACGTAGTGGACACCGCTCTAGGGCAACCCGAATACGCCTCTCTGTGCATTCTCTCTCTCTGAACCTTCCGTTGGATTTTCTTCCTTTCTTGTGCACGACGTACGGACAGTTTACTTATTCGTCCTCTCCTCTCTCATTTTCTTTGTTTTGTTTTTCTCCCATCATGCCTGAGTCAAGCGGCCGGTAGCACGTTAGCCTGGTAGTTACAGTACGATCGATCGTCAGATATAGGCCAAAATTCCTACCTCGGAGACGAGTCTCAGCTCTTCCCTAGGGTGCGTGCAGGATATGGCATAGTCGATATCGCGCACTTATCATCGCATAAGCGCCATTAGGGGGTTCCAGTCCTAACCGTGGTATGCCGAATAATACGTACGCTACACTAAATCGAAAAAGGCCTTGGGCCGTGTGTAACAGGTACACACGAACGGTTTCTGGTGCTACGCATTGTTCGGAGCATAGCCCCGTGCTCTTTCTTGTCAAGTAGCGCACGCACAACGACGCACGCACGCACGCAGCCAGCCATAAATGCAAGAGACCGCCGGAAACGTCTGATCGGCCGCGGTCCCTTCTACAACCGGCGTTGTTCGCTCTAGAAACGAGAGAGGCACAGACGAGCGAAGTCCGAGCGAGCGCGCAGCCTTCGACGAGAAGCACAACAAACGCTGCGTATTCCCGGTGCACTTTATACAAACACGATGCCGAAAGACACAACGGCTGCGGCGCGCAATGCATTCATGTGCTCCGTTTTGGATGGCTGACTCGCACGCGAACCCCGCAGGCTGACTAGCTGCTGTTCCTGCCATCCAGTGGGCCGCAACTTTGGTCAGCCCGCGTAGGGCGAGACAGGCGACCGGAAGCGGCGAGGGAAAGAAGGGGAGACGAGGCGATAACGCGATGGGAGTGGTGGGTTGTCTAGAGGGGTACTATTTCACACCTCTTTTATCGCGACGCCGATCGTAGTACGTGCGTTGATGCAAGCCTTGCCGATGCGAGTACACCGTACTCTCCCGCGCACGCGCTTTGAAGTGCGAATATAACTACCTAGAGTCGAAAGGATACTGATACAGCATTTCCGAACTAAAACCTGGCCTGAATGCCACGCCTAGTTTTGTTGTTGTTTTTACTTATGAGGACATTCATCATGACACGCTTCTCCTCTCCCTCGCTTAAGCAACGATTAAAGGAAAACAGAAAACGAACAGAAAGTACGCAAAATAGGGGGCACCACCATCTTACTGCCTTTCAAGCTAGCTTTCATTGCAACAGGAGACACAGCAAAAAGAATATAGACAGGGCACATGGACTTTCAACATATATATGCGAAACGAAATTAGGGCACCTTAAAGCGTGAACGCTTAAGGGGTTGTCTAGTGCTGCTTGTTTTTTTAAGTCTCGACCAAGTAGGATACTCAAAGGCCCAAAGAAATTGAGCAGCTTCGTACTCAATCACGATGGCCAGTTTATTACCACAGTGGAGCGACTTCAATGGTGCGCAAAAAATAAAATCTCGAATGAAATAACCTGACAAGTCCAGAAAAACGTGCCCAATTAGGCCGACAGTTCCGACGCCCATGCTTTTAGCGGCCCGTTCGACTAACCCCATTCGAGGCTTACATTTGCAGTTTTACTCTACTCCATCTCGTTTCCCATAAGTGATTGATGATGCTTCTAGTGGCCTGCCTCGGTCATCAATACAGACGCTGTTCTTTTTTTTTTTTCTTCTTTTCTTTGGGCCACTAATGGAAGGCGAATCTCGCTAAACCTTAAAACAACATCCGCTGCCTTCCAGTATTCTTTCTTCAATGTTATACCTGACTTAGCTCCGTCCAGGCCTCTGGACGGTGCTTTCTTCTTCCGGAATCTCTACCTGTCTTGTTAATTTTTCTAGCGCGTGATTCCCAGCATTTCAACCTGCTGCCATCCAGTGTCGCCTGCTGCCATCCAGTGCCGAGTACAAGACACAATGGCAACACATGCGCCGCAGTCGAGGCGTAGGCGGCATCTGCGCGATAATCTGTCTGTACGAGGACGCCGGCTGTGTCCGGGAAAAAAGATGAATTGTTTTCGGAGTTGAAGGAGAAGGGAAGGAGGCACTGGTCGCTCGACACTAAAATGTTCACAATAATAAGAAAGGAGGGCGGACGACGAAACAGTGCTAACGCGAGGCGAGGCTCATGATGCGGCTGGTAGCCTCGGCTAGCTGGTGAAGTAACAAAATAATAACAACATAATGAACGAATAAAGCCGTGCACGCCAAGCTGGCAAGGCGCGGACGACGACCAACAGACAAGCGCCATTAGGTCGCCATCTGAGCTGGTGCGCACGTCATTAGAGTGGCAACAAAACGTCGCGCGGCGGCCGAGAACGCGCGCCAGCTGGCGAGAGACGAAAAACCCCATTCGGGCGGCCGTCATCTCTCCTTGCCACACCACCGCAAGCATAGCTGGAGAAACGAGACATGTCGCTGTGTGTGTGCGGGGGGGGGGGGGGGGGGGGGGGGGGAGGGGGGGGGGGGGTGCTCTGTGTTGTGCAGGCTTTCGGCCCTGTAAACTCCGTTGCGCAAAACGCACTGAAGCACCGGGTGTATTTCGCGCCGCCGGCTGGTGGGCGCAAGACGAAAGAAATGGTACCATTTGGTCCTCTGTGATTTGGCGCGGAGTCAGGATTAATGCGATAGACCATAGATGACAGCACAGTCGACCCTTCCTCCTTCGCCCTGTGTCATTATTGATACTGAATGTCAACATCAGCAATGATCGTCGGAACCTCAGTAGTGCAGAGACAGTAAGAAATTAAGGTGGGTTAAGAACGTATAACGCCCGTGTTTCCCTTGTTCTCTGAGAAGAAAACAAAATCGAAACTACAAGTGGAGGGAGGCTGTACCTACATATATACGGCTGCCCCCCGCGTAAAAATTGAATGGGACGTTTTTTTCTTGTTTACAGAAAGAAAGAAAGAAAGAAAGAAAGAAAGAAAGAAAGAAAGAAGAAAGAAAGAAAGAAAGAAAGAAAGAAAGAAAGAAAGAAAGAAAGAAAGAAAGAAAGAAAGAAAGAAAGAAAGAAAGAAAGAAAGAAAGAAAGAAAGAAAGAAAGAAAGAAAGAAAGAAAGAAAGAAAGAAAGGGAAGCATCCTTCTGACGGTAGCCATGCCAGGCCACTGTGGGTGCTGCACAGCGTGACTACAAATCTACTTCTCGTGCCGGCTGTACCAACTCGTCTCTTGTTTGCGTTCGGAAAATTGTCCCCGATTTACCCAGCGAAGGTAAATGCGTTTTGTCCTT